>NC_092858.1:105076423-105115271 GCF_032062135.1 Pyxicephalus adspersus
TATTATTTTGTATTGGATTGGATACAGGACTTTGGATTGAATCCAATACAAAATATTTGAATTTCCCGCTACGACCCCCATCGCCGGCCCACGCACGGACATCATCAGGAATCGCTGAGGGACGCGTACGCGAAAGCCGGGTATTCTAATTCTTTCCAAACTTCCATGCAAACAGTGTTAAATTTTTTGAATGGAAATTTATTTTAGATTGTAGGCTATAATTCACTGAATTACTCAATAATTACTTATAATTCACCTAATTACCGCATAACTCACCGAAATATGTCCAAAATTTTATAAATTTAATACATTTTTTAAAAAAAAAAAATAAAAAAGGATTTTGAATTTCCCGCCCCGCCTCCTGCCCGCACCGACGTCACCGGGAAACCCCGGTGATCGTCACTGCACTCGCCGGATGAAGAAAGAAGACGGAAGACATGTCCGGAGAAGCTGCGGAGAGAAGGGGAGTATTTTTTTTTTTTTTCGATCGACGCTAGACAGAAGGGATCATCGCAGCGGGGACCAGGTAAGTGATTGGGATTTACACAGTGAGAAAAGTTCGGGTTTATCGATTTTTGCAAAATCGATAAACCCGAACCAAGGTCGGGTTTACCGGTCAGGTGGTTAATGAATGCATGCATTTGTTTGGAAATACGAAACTGTACAGTAGGGACACATAGAGACAACACTATGGAGATGAAATAAAGACAAACTGCTTACTTTGAAACTTCCTTAAATTTATAAGGCCATGTTCTCTGATAATTCTACAATGACAAAAAAATAACATTTGTTACAAGAATATACATGTGCAAAATAAAACTCATCAAACTACAAGATAGCATACAACAACTATGTTCGTGGGTTCCCCATGTTCGTAGGTTTCCTCCAGGCACTCTGGTCTCCCCCACTCCAAAAGATGCAGTTAGGTTTATAGGCAGCTTTTGACAACTGTGGTCTTTAAGTGTCATCGCCCCAGGAATAGTATTTCCACATAATCCCAACTATATTAATTCTGAATAAAGTAAAATATGTCTAATGGTAATAACCCGATATGAGTGTTTAGTGCCCTCAGGCCTAATTGTCTGATTACTGGAAGAGTACAAGATAATAAATTGTAGTTACATTTTACCTTTTCCTTCTCTGTCGCTCCTTCAGCCTTGAATGATAAATGTCTACAACAGCAATTTTCAAAGCTAGAAATGAGGTAAAAAGGAAAGGTAAATATCACAGAATCTAACAGGGCATAAACAATTCCAACCATATTTCAGAAATCTTCATTTTCCCACATGCCCTCGGGATTTATATACAGGTAATTGAACAATAGTGTTGTATGTCTAGGAGAGAATTAATATAGCATGGTTGTATTGTAAGTTGTACCTCTCCGCTTGTGTTAAGATAGAAATGTTTTTAGGAATAAAAGCAATGAGAAGAGGTGTACAGAATCTAACAGAAAATAACAGACGTGAAAAACAACTAACTATCCTATTTTTTTTCTTTTGACTTTCTTTAAAAGAAAAACACTTTTTAAATGAAAAAAAAGACCTGGTCTAAGTAGAAACCTCAGCATTCATTTTTTTAGAAAACCATAATAATGGATTTTAGGTCTTTTAGGACAGTGGTCATCAATCTTTTATGTCTTGCGGACCACTAAAATTACCGGACCACGCATGCGCAGGGAGCCGAGTGTCACTCAAAGGGGGAGAAACCCCCATAGTGATGTCATGATGCCATAACCCTGTGTTGTGTCTAGAAACAGCCCACCCACTCCCCTGAGCACGGGGGACACGGTCTGTGGCTCTGGCCAATGCGCCCTCATTCTCCCGATCCCGCTCGGGGGGGGAGGGGTTGGGTCTCTGGCCAGAGCCGCAAACCACAGGTTGGCTGTTTTAGGACACACGTCTAGCAGTTCAGCTGTTCTAAAAAAATATGCAGAAACACACATGGTATGGTGAATTTTCTTCATCTGATAATTTACTAAACACAGCTGCAGTCTGTAATAATTAGTACTGAGGCTGTTTTATACAAAATATGCTTACCATGCAAAACTTCTGAGTCATCTTCAACAAAATCAATGTCTCTTAGATCCCACTCAGCATAATTATCAAACTCCTGTTGAGCACAAAATATAAAAATTTAATAAAGGATTATCAATGATGTCAGCAGCTTCTAATTTCTTACACAAAACTTTTTTTTTTTTTTATTATCAACAAGTCACCCATATCAATGCAATTATGGAATAGTGACACTATAATGTTTTTTGTCTCTGAGAATACATTTGTGTATACGGACATGAGTTGGTCTAAACATTGAGAAGTACAGGCATATACTGCTATAGATTAGTATTTGGGCATATTGCTGGTAATAAATTACAATTCTAATTAGTTATATTTACCTCTATAAAATCTGCCCTAGCTGGCATATATCCTGCCATATCTCTAGAAAGAAGAGAATCAAATGTTGGCCTTGGTGGGTCATCAGAAGCTAAAAAATAAAATAAGATGTAAGATTATGGTTAATATTGCATTAAAAGAATGTTTATAATAATAATAAAAAAGTGTGGCAATGGAAGAAAGGCAAAATAATTTTTATAGTTTTTTTTTTTTTTTTTAATTAAAAGTGTTGGTTCATACCATCCAAATACTGCTTGTTTCAACCTGCTAATTGGAATGCTCTACACAGGTAGAGGCTGGGATATCTAAATTTTTCAATCCTTACTGTGTTTATTTACTGCACGACACAAATGTAATGTTCATTTTTACGAAGAAAGTTGTGGGACTTTAACGGCATACACATATCATAACATTACCACAATAAAAAAACATACGGTATTAAAATGATAAAAATTACACTTTATTAAAAATACTCAGTTAAAATACCATATAAAACAAACAAAGAATCAATTCTCAATCCTCTGCATATTGTCTTCAACTTCAGTTTGTCACATTGTTTAATGTACGCATATGGTTCGCAATTATCTGTAAAATGTATTATTCACCCTGCTCTCTCTTTGTTGGCACTACTCCCTGTCCTCCCCAGTCTGATAACTCAAGTCTTTCTGCTCCTTCACTCTCCTTATTTCTCTGTCTGTGCTCCTGCACCTTTTTTCCTTACTGATACTCTCTGGTGACATGTCACCAAACCCTGGTCCCCCACACAGCCTCCCCCTCCCATATACTCTCAGTAAGATACTCCCTTCTCCTAACCTCATCCCCATTCACCCTAACCATAAGTCCTTACCCCCTCTCTCTGGAAACCTCCATACACAACCTTCTCCTTTCTAAATCTCTGAACTTTCTGGCTCTCACTGAAACTTGGCTTCCTCCTCTGACTCTCCTGCCGCTCTCCCCTAAGGAGGCCTGCATTTTACACATACCCCTAGACCTGGCAACAAAGTAGGGGGTGGTGTGGGTCTCCTTCTCTCATCTAACTGTACAGTCCTTCCTACCCCACCCTCTCTCATTTTCACCTCTTTTGAAGTTCACTCTGTCCGTCTCTTTAGCCCCTTACCCCTCATTGTTGCTGTTGTCTACTGCCCCCCTGGCCCAGTATCAAAATTTTTGGATAACTTTGCATCCTGGTTCCAACACATTCTTTTCCATGACCTGCCCACCCTCATCCTTGGTGACTTTAATGTTGCAATGGATGAGCCCAATCTTCCCTCCTCAGCCAAAATGCTCTCCATTACCTCCTCATTTGGACTCACTCAATCAGAACATCAATGGCCCCACACACATAGTCAGACACACTTTAGACCAGGTATTTTCTAAACTCTGCAACCTCATCCTCGACAACTCACCATTTTCCCTTTCTGATCACAACCTTATCACCTTCAACCTATCGAACTCTTGCCCTCCCTTGCCACATCCCAGACCTGGGCAATGGCAGAGAAATATCTGTAACCTTGACCACAACCTTTTCCCTAACCCCCGCCCTCTTCAAAATCACCTCCCTAGATGATGCTGCCACCATGTTAAACCACTCTTTCCTTGGCTTTGGATAAAGTAGCCCCTGCCACCTTCCGCTACCCCCCTGCCAACCCCCAACCCTGGCACAACAATCACACCAAACTGTTCGTGCAGCTGAGCGCAAGTGGAGAAAACCTGGCCTCAGCGCTGACTTCATGGACTACAAAGCCAAGCTACAAAGCTTTAACACAGAGCTCACTGTCACCAAGCAAAATTATTTCTCTGCAGTCATTTCCTCTCAAGCTTCCAAACAACGCAACCTCTTCTCAACAATTGACTATATTCTAAACCCCACACAACATCCTTCTCTGCCCAAGACATTGCCACCTACCTATCACCTTAGAGATAAAATAGACAAAATAAGACATGATGTCCCTTCCACCTGTAAATCATCACTGACCTCCCTCAGCCCTGCTACTGTGGACGAAGTCTTTTGTCTTCTCTCAACATCTCCATCTATTACCTGTCCGCTTGACCCAATTCCCTCTGATCCACTCCGTGCCCATTCCTCCACCTTGGCCCCTACCCTAACCAAACTATTCAACCTCTCCCTTTCTACTGGTAAATACCCCTCAGCTTTCAAACATGCCATAATTCTCCCCATCCTAAAGAAACCCTCAGTGGACCCCTCCCTACCCTCTAACTACCGTCCTATCTCCTGTTTCCCATAGCTCTCCAAACTTCTTGAACGCCTTGTCTACAAAAGACTCACCAATTACCGGAGCACCAACTCACTCCTTGACCCTCTCCAGTCTGGTTTTAGAGCTAACCATTTCACCGAAACAGCCCTTACTAAAGTGGACAATGACCTCATGAGAGCTAAGTCTCAAGGCAACTTTTCCCTGCTCCTTCTCCTTGAGCTTTCCTCTGCTTTTCACCCCTTTCTAATACAAATCATGCGCTCCCATTGGTATCAGTGACACTGCTCTCGCTTGGTTTGCTTCCTATCTGTCTGAACGCTCCTTTCAAGTTTCTTTCAATGGTAACTCCTCCTCACCCACTCTCCTCCCTGTTGGTGTTCCCCAAGGGTCAATTCTTGGACCGGTTCTCTTTTCTCTGTACACCTTCTCTATGGGTAGTCTCATATCCTCCTTTGGTTTACAGTACCATCTGTATGCTGATGACACTTAAATCTATCTGTCCACCCCTGACCTGTCTCCCTCAGTCCTGGATAAGGTCTCATGCTGCCTGTCAGCCATCTCATCATGGATGTCAGACCGATTTTTGAAGCTCAACCTGGATAAAACAGAACTCATCATCATCATCCCCCCTCAAATTCCAAATCTCCCCCTGACCTATATCTAACTGTTAACAACACTGTTATTCGGCCCTCCCCTCAGGCACGTTGTCTTGGTGTCACCTTTGACTCTGCCCTCTCATTTACCTCCCATATTCTTCTGCCTTTTGAGACCATCACTACTTCCCACCGCTACATATCTCCCATCCTATTGTGTGTAAATTCCCCCAACACTAGATTGTAAGCTCTTCAGGGCAGGGTCCTCTCCTCCTGTATCACTGTCTGTATTAGTCTGTCATTTGCAACCCCTATTTAATGTACAGCGCTGCCTAATTTGTTGGCGCTATATAAATCCTGTTTATAATAATAATAATAAATTGTCCTCTTGGCCATGGTGGCTAGTTTGGAATCTGATTGATTGCGTTTGTGGGCAGGTGTCTATTACACAGTTACTGTAACAAGCTTGGATTAGGAGAACTCCCATACAGAGGGTGCTCTTAATCTCAGCTTGTTACCTGCATACAGTGAAGACACCTGGGAGCCTAAAATCTTGCCAGTTGATAGGGGATCAAATACTTATTTCATTAATACAATGCACATCAAGCTCTGACTTTTGAGCACTGGGTTTTTGAGGGTTCTTTTGTTGTTATTCAGTTACAATAAACCTACCATTACAATTATAGACTGGTAATTTCTTTGTCAGAGGGCAAACGTACAAAATTAGCAGGGGATCAAATACTTCTTTCCCTCACTGTATATATGGATGTGGCAGCAGTTATTATACATCAAGAATAACTATATCATTGTGACAAATGTAATGTTGTTGGGTCGTTCAGTAGATGCTTTATTGCTACTTGACAAACAACTGCAATGTCCCTAAAGCACATAGAAAGCTTTATGTATCTCCGCAAGAAGCCAATTACAGTTTCTAGACAATTCTGGTAGGAATTACCATCAACCTGGGAGTCAATAGATATTAGACACCTTATAAGAGAAAAGGTAGTGCATGCCTTTACCTGAGTTATATATTAGATCTCTGTATTCTTTATTATCACAGTACTTTTTCTGTATTTTATGTAAAAAAAAAAACAAGATTTCCTTGTAATGGTCAGCACACAAAAGCTGGTACAAACACAGCCCCAAGGTTACAATATTAAAAAATGATGGGCTATTGAATGCATCTCCATCTGAACATAAAACATGAGGTATGTCTGGACTGTCACTAGTAGGGAAATTACAAAGTAAAATGAAATTTAAATACAAACATCTTGAGGCAACATCTTGAGGATGTTGTGTTTGAATAGCAAGTTAAGTTATATTTTCAGTTTTTTTAAATTGAATGACAAGGGGAATTTGACAAAAATGGGTGACTTGAAATGCACATCTTTGGGACATTATGCATGCACAGAAACAAAGTGCAATGAAAAGCATGACAAATGCAGCCTCTGAACCTTCATGTGAATTATTGGAAGCCAATAACATTTTGAAGACCTGCGTGCATTCAAAATACAACTCAAACAAAAGAAAACAAAGAACAATTATGGTACTATGCAGTTACATTGTAATTTACCTTGAAAAGGAACAGCCGTTTCCACATTTTTTTCTTCTTCATTTTGTTTATTCAATAAAGTGCTTGCAAAAAGGGGGTTATTAACAAAATGTTTCATGTAGTGATTTTCACAATCCTCTTTAGTCTTCGTCCGCATTTGATTTGCTACTTCCTGCCTGCAAGAGAAAATAGTTACAAACATTATTAACAGCAGAGTCTTGGGATGGTCTTAGTTTCTCATCTATATTTATTTTATTAAAAATAGCTTCCGTGTAACTGAAGTCTTCCGTACAAATCCAATAGTTTTGTACACTCCAATGGCACAGCAAGGCTTGGCACAACGTACAGTTATTTTTGATGTCAAAAGAGGAAATATATCTTCCCACGAAAAAGCTACTGGCACGTACATGCTTCATCCAAATCATGATTACAAAGTGCATATTTACAAAACAATCAAAGTACTGTTACAAGTATTATTAGTACTTTTTTGTGCTGGATGATATAGGTGTTAGTGTGATGTAAACTGCAAGTCAAATTAAAAACAGGATATTGTCCTAAAACAAGACGTTACTGGAACAAAAAATTCAATCAACAATAAAAATACACCAAAACTTGCAGTATAGCATGGAAATGAAGGTTTTTTCCCCCAGTTTCAGACCTGCTTGGCCATTAGGCAGCTGTACACCTATCAAACGCAAAGGACGAGTGGTAACACAGAAACAAAGTTCATTCTTTAACAGGGGATGTTTTGACAAAATATACTTATGTAGTTATTTCAAGAGTTTAAAATGATTATTTTTAATCCACATCTACTATGCTTGTTGTAAGTAATTTTGAAATACCATCTATATTCACACCACAATACCAACCTTGAATACTGGGTATGTAGGCCAGAACTGGAGTAAAAAAAAAAAAAAAAAAAAAAAAAAAAAAAAAAAAAAAAAAAAGCCCTGCATGCCTTTTGACCTACATTTACTGGGATGCCAATTTGATTTGGAGTTTGTGGTCCCTGGTATGTACCCGAGCCAAATAAGTGGGTTACAGGCAACAGTGATAAAGAGGAATCCTACTAGCAAAGAACTGTTGCATACTGGTAGTAGGAGGGTGTCATCCTGGACTGGTCTACAGTCTACCAAGTTTTTCTTTTTTTTCAGTACGAAAGGATCAGAATTCTTGGTAGGTTTTAATGTAAAAAGAGGCTTCATTTGAGAGATATCACTCTCTATATATATATTTAAACACAAACACACTTTAAAGGCTTTATTTCTTCTTTAACCACCTGGGCGTTACACTGATGTCTAGATTTCTGTACCAAAAGCGTTACAGGTTTTCATGAAATTGTTAAATTGTAGACCTGTAACTTACAGAAATATGTCCGAATAGTAAAAAAAAAAAAAAAATTACTTTTAATAAAATTAAAGGAAAAATACAAAATTCAGCTTAAACAAGAATACATAAATAAATTAAAAATACTGAAAATGCGATAATTCAGTATACTGTATAGTAATATATTTTTCTAAAACACCTCCCTAGTGTCCATCACATACCTATAGACAAAACCACATAAATATATTTTCTATCATTTTGTATTGGATTGGATACAGGACTTTGTATTCAATCCAATACAAAATGAGAACAAAATTCAAACTCTCATTATGTATTGGATTGAATACAAACTCCTGTATCCAATCCAATACAAAATACATACTTTGTATTTATTTTTAATTATTTTGTATTGGATTGGATACAGGAGTTTGTATTCAATCCAATACAAAATGTTTGAATGAGTTTGAATTTGAATTTCCGCACGCGCGCCGACGTTATCGCGCACGCAGGGAGAAGCCGGCCGGCTTTTTTTTTTTCCGCCGGCCGGCTTCTTGTGTTAGAAGCACCCAACGCTGGAAGGAGAACGACGCAGGACGATCAGCGGGACCGGCATGAAGCCGGCCGGCATCTTACCGGTCCCGCTGGTATAGGAGAAGGCACCCGACGCTGGAGAGGGAGATCGACGCTGGAACACGGACACGATGCGGGATGAGCAGAGACTTTAATATAGTGAGAAAAGTACGGGCTTATCGATAATTGCAACTTTTTTTTGCACGGAAAAGTTCGGTCTTAACGGTTGGGAGGTTAATGGACAAATAAAAAAAACACTACGTATGCCCTCCATTGGTTCTTAAAGCTTTCAAATGCTTACCAATTTCCAAATCCACAGTCCATTACAGCTTCTAGAAGAGCCATCTCCTCGTGAGCTGACCAGCTAGGATCCAGTACTGGAAAATCTGAGGTCTATTTAGAAAGAATAAAATTGGTTAAATAATATGTAAAAACAGGTTTACTGAATATGTTATTTTAGGTAACAGATTCTATAACATGGGATCCCCAGTCTACATTTGTTTTTGCAATTCATGGTTTAATTGAAAAATGGCCCACTCGATAATACCTTCAATACTAAAGGTTTACAGAAATGACACGAGGAAGGAAATGAGGACATCAGTTTACTGGTCAAAAAAACAAAAATTAAAAACAAATACAAAAAAAAAAAAAAAACCTACCAGCCGGTTTGCAATTTCTTTTAGGGATACCAAGCATCGTACATTTCAGAAAAGACTGCGAACAGACAGGTAAGTTTTATGGTATATTCCCCCAACCTTTATAATACAAAACTGGTTGCTGTAACAGTCATTTACTGAGCACTTCCAACAGCCAAAAGAAAAAGCAGAAGAGTATAGAGAGAGTAATTAGAAGCTTCTGTTGCCATTAAAGAGAAATTGTTAATTTGCATTACATGAACAAAGAACAGGTTCATGTTAAAATTTAAACTTTAAAAAAACATCATCTCAAATACCATTCCACTTAACAAATAAGCGCTGGCAGGTGAAAATATTGGGAAAAGTATTTGATTTTTAATACATTAGAACAGAGAAAAAATGAGAATGGCCAGGAGAAAAACATGAGAGGGCACAAAAACCACCCCAGCAATCATTAGGACACTGATTGGAGAATTGTCAATTACTACTTTGTAGCTATGCTGTAGTGTCAGTTCACCTAGCTGTGATTCTTAAATGTAAGAAAATAAATGGCCATACATTCAGATAAATTAAAGAAATGTATGGCCATTCCACAAACAAACCAGCTAAGAACAAATTGCCTAGGCAGAAATAAAAAGATACAATTTACAATAGTTAACATATTTATGTCATACTGAAAAGGATTTACCTACCATGATCTCATAACTGTGATCACTCTGGTGCTTCTTATACTCAAATCCTCTTGAGAAACACTAAAAACAAAGAAAAATAACAATTTGTAAATACAATTATACAAAAAAAGTAAAATATAACTGAACAGTAAAGAAAACAGCAGGAAGTGGAAGAAACACTAATGTGCTGCTATGCTGAGCCGGTAACGCCCAATTTAAGGCAATACTAAAAGCTTGCCATGCACACACCTTCACTGGGAACAGAGGAAGCTACGTCAATGCACAGCATTGTCTTACTTACATTACCTGTACTTTTCTTGTCATCATGTTCCTAACCACTCGATGCACTGCTCAATTATGCTTATCATTGCCAGCAGTGATGTCTGAAATCTTGTGTAGAAGTATAAGACAACCTGGGACACATAGTCATGAAATTTCTGTACGCTAGAGTTAGGAAGCAGTGTATCAACATTTTTGATGTGCATGCACCAAATGGAGGTGGCCAATGGAGGAATGCGTACAAAGCATGTTTTTGAGACATCAAGAAAGAAAGATTTGGTGCTAATATTAACACAGTGATATAGTATAATTTACAGTAACATATTTATTGGTAAAGTTCTTTAAAGCTACCCAAATATAAAACTCCAAAGGTATATCTTTTGCAAATGTACTTAAACTTGGTGTAGCTGCATGCCAGTATTTCTTTAAACTGAGCCACACATGTAAAATTTAGTGTACAGTGCATGATTCTGTGTCAGAACAAAGTAACTCCCATGTGTATGCTCTGGAGTTACATCATCCTGATGCAGCCAATCAAAAGAAAGACTAGGTGAAAATATGTGCTGAAATATAAAGGGTTGAAATCATAGCTTCTATATGCCTTGAACATTTAGTTTAGAAGGCATTAATTTGACTCTTGTTTATCACCACACAGTGTAGAAAAAACAAAACACAAATTTGCTGGACACTAAGTTTGTTCAAAAGAACAAAAGGGCACTCTTTGGGTCTGGAGGAAAAGAAGTTTAAGCTAAGGAAGGGATTCTTCACTGTAAGGTCTGTGAAAATGTGGAATAGGCTCCCTCAGGAAGTAGCTTCAGCAAGTTCTACAGATTGCTTTAGGAAAAAGCTGTACATAATATAACTGGGTAATAAAGATTTAAAGTAAATATAACAGACTCTTGATCCAGGGAACATTAGATTGTCTCATGGAATCAGGAAGAAATTTTTCTCCTGTTGGAGCAAAATGTATCAGGGTTTTTTTGCCTTTCTCTGGATCAACTAAGTACATAGGGTATTATATCTGGGATATGTTTTTTCCCTAGGGGTTGAACTTGATGTCTTTTTTCAAACTGACTTACTAAGTATGGCTATGTATGATACGCAAAGTGGTTCAAGGTACAGTTTTTAGTGTTAATTAAATGCAGCTTAGGAAAATGCAAAACTTTTCTTTGCGCCATTTTAAAATGGAGTATAAAGGTGTTAGGAAATTGTACCTGCAAACACAGTAGAAATTCTGGAGGTCCACATTCAGCACATCTGATATATGGTTCCATAAGGTAAGAGGAACAGCCTCGGCAAGGTGGTTTATCAAAGGCATCTCCTAGAAGGTAAAATAAATAGGAAAATATGAAAAAAAAAAAAAATCAGCATAAATATATGAAGACAAAAATTAAGGAACATAAAACTGCATGCAAATGCATCCATAACTAACAAAACACACAGAAGAAGTATTGCAAACTTGTGTAAGACTTACTTGCAATTTACCGACCCTAAAGTAAGATAAGAATTTGTGGCTGTGTTGTACTGGGAAAACCCATTTCTACTGTGTATTCACCGATATTGGATTTGTTTTTAAAATTGGTATATATGGTATGCCAGTTTCCCAAACCTGTCCTCAAGTCCGAGCAACAATATTTTGCAGGTAATTTCATATCCATATGTGGGGTAAATAGTGTCTCACCAATTTAGATTAACTACTAGTGTAGCTTTCTACAAAACATACACTGTTGTAGTACTTGGACAGGTTTGGTTGAGAAAGACGGAGAAAACCAGCAATCAACATCTAGTTTTACTGTCTCCGAGTACTTTTCTTTCACATCTTACGCACAGTCAAGATTCAACATTTACCAATGAACCTAAGGAAAATAAGCTTAGAAACCTAATTTTGCTAACCAATGGTTATTGTACATAAGGAGTACACCGGTAAAAATCTATCAGCGATCAGCACATCAGAAGCTAAAGTCCCTAACACATCAAAGGTTGTAAAGACATGTCTGTTTTACATAAATTAAATAACCAGGGTTCCTTTTTCAGCATCATATTACAATTCATGTCTGTAATCTGTATTTATCTCCTTGCACATTATTACAATAGAATTTAGAATCAGTTATTTGAACTTCTTTTTTACACTAACAAAAATATAGACTTTAATTTCAAAGTTAAAATAGGAATAATTACAAAGACACTCATGTATAAGGAAGCTCCAGAATTATGCCATTACCTACAGCATGAAAACATTTTACCTACTTTGTAAAAGAAGGTGCCTAATACAAGGGATTAATAAAAACCAAATGTAAAAAATTTCACATATGACTTGCAGTAGTGATATAATATATATGAACTAAAAGAGTAAGCCACAGCTCTGCGGGTGTGGAGAAAATGCCCTCCACCAAATTACAGTGCCCATGCTTGGGAAACAGTGAGGGAGCTCATCCAAAAACCAAAACCCATTCTGAAGCAGGCATACCAATTACAATGTCTCAATAGAAAACTTACAATTTGTCTTGTTGTAAGACAAGGACCCCAAATGTAAAGCCAAAACTACACAAGGCAGCTGGAATCTACATACTAATCTGTTGGGGAATTTGTGGCTTGATTTTAAAAAGGTGGTTCAATTACAGGGCCCGACTGAAAACATTTGCCAACTATAACAAATATTTATTTTTTAATAAACCACTGCAGGTTTAAATAATTCAGACCCATAATCCCCATGGCAAAGCCGGAATAGGTAAAAAAGTCAAATTAAAGTGGGCTTAGGTGCAAAGCAGATGGAGTCTGTCTGAAAAGGGGTCTAAGTTGTAAATGCCAACTAAATGCTAAGGTAAAGGAGGCGCATACCAATGCAGTACGTTACTAGGGGTGTATTTATAAAGAAAAGAATATGATATTTGATGAAACTTTCCTGGGACCTGTTTTCACATTTACATAAAAGAGGTAGTTTCTGTTAAGGAGTGTAAAAAATAAACTTACTGCTACTCAATGCTCTATAAGAATAACACATTCATTACTAAGATGGGATTTTTTTTTAATAGACAGCAACTGTATGTGAATAATACATGCAATATTAGTCACTGTTCTCCCCAGCCCCTTTTAGCCGGGTGCACCACCCTGCACTTTTCATTAACCACCCAGTGGTTTTTGAGTAGCTACTGATTAGTTGTGTTACAATACAAGGACTGCCACCCATCTAAAATTATTTCCCACCCAGCTTTAAAAAAAAAGCTCTCTGTTGAACACTGTATGTGATTAGGGAACAGGCCAGCCATGTCAAAAACAGCACAGATTGCTTACAGTTGGGTAAGTACAGTCAGCTCCCTAATGGCAATCTATGTCAACAGCCAATAGTTAAAGGAAGCAACTTGCATTACAAAGTGTAGTCCCTGGGGTCTCTCTGGGATGCACTCCACAGGAAAAATGGGAGAAGCTGAAGACACCATCAGGTAAATGTATTTAAGTTGAAGTTGCTTCAAAGTGTTTAGCTTATCAACAACAGATTCCCTTCAGATACAGTGTCATAGCTCAGGACACAGGCTCTGGTGATGAAAGTTATGTGTGCCAGATGTCATGTTAGAAATATAGTAGCTGGGAGTGAATTGTCAGCAACAGAATTGGGAGAAGGGCAACTATAAAACTTAGCTGATCCTATACTGTCCCTCTTTCACTGGTCAAACCAAAGTGATGTCCCTTTAAACGCTCCTGCCCCTCTGGAAGTCTGTTTTGGCCAGCGAGCCAACAAAGCCATAAGAGCAAATCTCTTTAAAGGCCTTTCACAGGCTCTATTTCCAAAGCTAACACACTAGAAGAAAAAAGAATTGGTATTTTCAAAAAAAATCTTATTTTCAGTCAATGAGTTTTGAAAATACTATATAAGTGTCTGAAAAATAAAGATTCTTGCCTTTGCACTAAAGCTTTTGCATTGTGTTAACGTATGTTGTATTATAGCAACACATTTTAATGGGACAGTACTCTGAAAATGCAGGTGAACAGGCACTGCAATGTATTATATTTATGTATTAGCACAATACACCAAAAGTAGTAAAAACAGTTCTCCATTTAACAGCGGGGAACAATTTCGAACACATTTTTTGTTGACTTCAATTTTTAAGCCTATTTACACTAAAGTAGGTATGCAGATACTGAAAGTACATGGATTGTAGCATGGATTTGTATAGGCTCTTCCTTTAAACGCAAGACAGTGTGGTCAGAGGTTGTGCGATGCTCTACGTAGTAAAAAAGCAAAATCTATTTTTCTACTTACACACATTTCCTTTCTTTCAGATCATGTCTGGCTCTGCTGTTTTTCGTCATAAGTGCCTAAACAACCCTGATTCATTTTGTTATTTGAATCTGTGGCAGTTTCACCATTCCCAGGCCAAGGGCAAACATCAGCACATTTGTAGAGCAAGCCTATTTGGCATATTTCAAAGTTAAACTTGGTGATCAAGATAGGTTTTGGACCCCTAATAAGGCTGGCAAACAGTGTGTCAAGGGTTTACGGATGTGGACAACGGGAACACGTGATAGGATGCCATTTGGTATACCTATTGTTTGGCGACAGCCAGGAGATCATATCAGTGACTGTTACGTTTGTATAGTGAAAACTTCAGGATATAACAAGAAAAATAAATGTAACATAGAATATCCTAGTCTACCATTTGCTATATGCCCAATGGCTCATCCAGATGAAATTCCAGTGCTAGTTTTCATTACACTACCCTCTCTTGAAGAACATGTATACAGTGATGAACTAGGTGACAACAATGATGAAGAGTTTGAAATTGAAGAGGACTGGGGGAGAAGGCTTCAGAACTCCTAGCATCAAGACTGCATGGGAAAAACTTACTTGAAAAAGGAACAAAGGTATCGTACTTTCAAACCAGAGAAATTGCATTTCTGAAGTACTTTAGAACTGACAGTGGCTTTGTGTATTGTCATAACATACCTGGTTTAATGAAGGAATTGGGAAGGAATTTCAAACTAAAACTCAACTGAATGGCGACTATTCATCAATAGCTCAAAGCGGAGCTTAAAGTGTGTCCTCCTTCACAATGGCAATATATTTGGGTCAGTCCCAATTGGCCATTCACTTTCTCTTTGTGAAAAATATGCAGACATGAACAGAGTCATTGAATTGTTGAAATTATCACCAACACAATTGGGTCCTCTGTCAGCAACGCGGATACACCAAGTATCCCTGTTATCTGTGCATGTGGGACAGCAGAGCTTGTGAGAGGCATTGGGTGGAAAGGAATTGGCCTCCAAGATCTGCCCTAAAAGCAGGTGATCCA
This sequence comes from Pyxicephalus adspersus, assembly GCF_032062135.1. NCBI lineage: Eukaryota > Metazoa > Chordata > Amphibia > Anura > Pyxicephalidae > Pyxicephalus > Pyxicephalus adspersus. The sequence goes on from NC_092858.1 coordinate 105,091,944, forward strand.
AACATTCTACATGAGCCACTTGTTGATAGAAAGAATATTTTATTCACGACTTTGCACATAAAACTGGGTCTGATGAAGCAGTTTGTTAAAGCTTTGCCAACTGAAGGAGACTGTTTCAAGTACCTCATTTTGACATTTCCTAGCCTGTCATTTGAAAAAATAAAGGTAGGTGTGTTTGAAGGTCCACAGATTTAGCAGCTCATCAAAGATGAACATTTCATCAGGACAATGTCAGAAGTGGAAAAGAATGCTTGGTTATCATTCAAATTCATTGTGTCAAGGACTTTCTTGGAAACACACGTGCAAGTAATTACACAGAAATTCTCCTGAAACTCCTGGTTTGGTTGGTTGCAAAATGCTTGGTTGCAATATGAGCATCAAGGTGCATTTTCTGCATTGCCATCTTTCTAACTTTCTGTAAAACCTTGGTGCAGTCAGTGATGAGCAAGGGGAATGATTCCACCAGGATTTGAAGATCATGGAAGGACGGTATCAGGGTACATGGTAGATGTACATATGATGGCTGACTATTGTTGGAGCATCTGGCGGGATCGTCCCAACACTGAACACTCCAGGAGAAGCTATAAGCGTAAATTTTTACCTTAACCGCTTACCAGATTAATTTTCAAATGTTTTACCATAAAAAAAAAAAAAGTCAGAGTAACAATAAATCCTTTGTATGAACAAAAGAAATTTATACAAACAGTACATACAAGGTATTTCATTATATGTAAAATTTGTATGTTTTTTGACAAAAATGGAAGGTACCCTGTATCATAAAAACTGGGGTCATTTTTGGATTCACTACCCACAAATTAGTAAAAAACAAGTGTAATATCTAACTCAACAAGAAATGTGTTCCCCAGTGTAACAAGTATTCTGACATGCTGCATGTATATTTTTCATTACAATGTAAATATGTCCAAGCTAATTTGTTGGTAGCTTTTCAACACCGATAACAAAAATACTAATGTGATAGCCAACCTGACACCTCTACCTGTTAGCGCTCCTTCCCACTAGTGTGCCGCATCAACACATGTTTACATGGAGAAATCCGAATGAATGCCTGGCCACATACATACAAGGCGCTGTCATTCATTGCACCAAAAAAAAAAAAAAATGCAGTTTGTTACAATTCTATATAATGTGATGCATTGGGCTGGCCATTTAAATTTGTTGATAAATGCAAGGACCTAGTTTGGCCCAATATGGACCCAAAGCAACACAAAGGCTAGAAAGGTTGGAAAACAGGACAGGTCTGGTTTGTGGCCCTCCCTGGCACAGGCTGGATGGATCGTCATATAAATATACATTAACACATATGTGTGGTGGAGACACAGGGTGCCACATGTGTTCCCAATAATCCCCATTGAACGTGCAGTATGTTGGAAGACTCAGGCAGGGATTTGTATCACGTACATGGCACTTTGTACAGTGGAGGCGCACAATAATTATTATGAGGCGGGAACATTCATTTTTATAGTAAGATAGAAATCAAACCTTGTGTACCTGCAGCGTCCATCACTCGGCTTCACAGAGAACAATACATACAAGCACGGAGCCGGCTGAGAAGGAGCTTTCCACCACTTCCGCTCAGGCAGAACAAAGCGGAGACAAATCAAAACAACCGGCTCTTCCTTCCGGTTTTCACATATGTCCCGTGCGGCCACTCACCTCTGTACGGGGCCAGCCGGTCCATACCGTTCACAGCCCGCTACCAGATTATCACCGCAGCCTCTGCCCGGGCCAACCAATCCACGGAAGGGCCTCTCTATGGGAAACATGGGAACTCCAGGGGAAGATAGCTGATAGCCGAAAAAGTCGTTCAGCCCAGACTGCAGCAGCGAATACCTATTGATACACTGCGGCAAATGCTATGTTAATGTGTATGTATGTGTGATTTATATAGATAGATGGATTCCTAGTGTTACAAATGTAGATTTTTAATGTATCGTATGGTGAAAGTTTGTGTAAATCTTGGGTGAAATTAGCTAGGTCTATTCAAAACCCCCCCCCCCTCTTTCCACTTATCTTTCCACTTATCTTTCCACTTCACTATTTTTTTTGTACTTGTAAAAGCCTTTCTTGATAAATGCTGAAAACTGCTGCTGGGCACCACCATCCTAAACAATAAAAACATTGATTATATTTACACCAAACACAATGGGGCTGAATGAAGAATTGGATATCCAATAAAAACGTGTGTGTCTTTCCTTCTATAGATTTCTGTACTCTTGTTGTTCTTCTCATGAAGGTTGACAACCTAAAGAATTTTGTACATAGTTTCAGCAATGGCAATTGTATGTGCATTGTTTTATATATTGTGATCAATGCTTTGTGTGTTTTATGATTTTTAATTATGGAAATAAAAAAACAAGTTTTAAATTGTACTAACATATATTTGTTTGCTGAATTTATCACACTTTAAAAATCCCTCTTTGGTTAGCACTTTCTCTAATGGGTATTTCATATGAGTTAATTGGGATGTGGTCTGTGATTTGATTTTCTATTATATCAAGGGCCATAGGCAATTTGTTTCTAATTGCATTGGATATCCAAACCATTCTATAAATAACTTAGCATGGGGAGTACAAATTAAGTATTAGATGATCATGTGGGTTGTCATATACCCTCATTGGCCACTTTATTAGGTACACCTGTTCTACTGCTTGTTAATGCAAGTTTCTAATCAGCTAATCACATGGCAGCAATTTAATGCATTTAGACAATATTGAGATATATATAATATGAGATTAATAATCTGTAACCATCTTCTGGTGGCTACTTCCTGCAGGATAAGGCACCATGTCACAAAGCTCAAATCATCTCACACTGATTTCTTGATAATGAGCTAGAGAGCTAGTGATGCAAGGAGCCGGACTCTATACAGACATCTTTGGCAAAGAAGTAGGCCTGTAAATATACCAGTCATTTAATCCAACTCTTTTTATATCTAGTGATAATGATTGAAAAAAAAGCAGGGTGAACATTTTATATTGCTGGTAATATAAACATGAAAAGTATAAAGCTAAAGCAAAAAAATCAAAAGCAACACATCCAGGGGGTTTTATTCAGGAAAAAAACAGCAATTCATTTTGGATAACTTAGAAATTGTAAAGATCTAATTTAACAGTGGTGCAGAAAAAAAAATCATATTTCATTATGGATTACATGATAGAAATTAAACAATGCAAAATCTATTACAATGGGTAATCATTGGCAATTGGTAGGCCATTACCATGCTTTATCTAAAATCAAAATGACGTCACATATTTATATTTGTATGACCTCAAATGCTAGAGTTTCTGGAAACGCTCAGCTTTATGGCCTACCCAGTGCCGGACAGCACTTTTTATTATGAAATAGCTGGTGAATAAAAGATTACTGTGAATGTGCCAGCTCCAGCCATAGAGCATGACTGCCCTCTTGCCAGCCTGCATCCAGTAAATGGGTAGTGATGATATTTTAATGTCCTCCAGGGAGATTAAGGAGATTCAGAGAGATGATTGCCTAGTATCCAATGATTATGTATATGACTGTCATAAAGGGGTTGAAAGAGCATGCTGTTGGTTTAACCATTTTTCCATAAAATAAACTCCTGGTTTTTTAATTTGACAAGTGGCTTTATTGTCTAGTACAAGAAATTGGAAAGTGGATGGGGTAGAGGCAAACTAGATTTATTACGAAAAATTTAAGCTTTACATAAAATCGCAGTTGGCATTTCTGGAGGTTTGAGTACTGACGCAGAATAGAGTCCTCTTTGCTCTCGGTGACCGAAACTTACCATTCCTGAAGAAAGTCCTTGTAATCATGTCACAGAATTGTCCACACTCAGTAAAAAAAACCCTTTGTGCTATGTAATGGAAGACGGTAATAAAGTGATTCCATAGGGGCATTTAAGCGCAAATCCTTGGAGTGGACTAATGTTTATGGTTCATGACCATGTTTAAAGGGAATCTGTTGTAAGAATATTAGGAGGATTGCCACAGTTATCCTTCTAAAAATGCTTGTTCAACAGTGACTTCCATATGTTGGTAATTATTGACCTGAATATGCATGCTGCAAGGGAAATTAGTGTCCCTGATCTTCAAGCTCCCTCTGGGAAAGTGACCATAGCAAATCATAAATCAAGCCAATCAGGCCACAAGCATTTTGAGAAAGAGATCGGGAGCGACAGACTACATATTTGGTATAGGTACTAACTAAAGAAAACATAGTCACCCCTAAGCCAGAGCTGGTATTGGTAACCTGCTAATTCGTTACTGCTAAGCATAAAGAAGATTTACAGTCTCAACCGAGGGTCTTTTTAAGGTAGTTTCCTACTTAGAGTAAACATTTTTAGAGCAGGAAAAGCAAAGTCTGTGGTTTATCACCTTATATCCATGCAGTTACTTCTCACTTCTGGTCACCATCTAAAATAAAATAAAATAGTTGTAATGTATTTGTCACCTTTCAAAAGGATATATAAGAATGGTGAGGTCATCTCTCACAGCCTATTATCAGAATGTTCTTTGTTAACATGTGCAATTGTAAGACCTAATTGGGCTCAAGTGGTGCCCCTTCCTCTCTTAGGTTAACAGCTGCGTTACAGCCCATTACAGGAGGCTCAAATCAAGTCAAATTCATGTATTTATATTAACTGTGTTTTGTTTGATATCTGGAGTTTAAGTTTAAAGCAAATTGTAGGCTGACAGCTATACACAAATTAAATATATTTGTGAACCGTTTTACTAAAACATTTGCACTTCTCATTAACCAGTCTTGTAATTTTCACATGCTACAGTGCATGGGCAGAAGTGGTTAGTACTCTGGCCTTTGCAGCACTAGGTCCCAGGTTTGAATCTTGGCCAGGGCACTATCTGCATAGAGTTTGCAGGTTCTGCAGTTAGGTTGTCTGGAGTTCATGCAGTTAGGTTAATTGGCTTTCCCCCAAAATTGACCTTAAGACTGTGTAATAACATATGACTATGGTAGGGATATTAGATTGTGAGCCCCATTGAGGGACAGCTGGTGACATGAATATGGACTTTGTACAGTGCTGTGTATCATATTGGTGTTATATAAATACTGTGTAATATTAATATTAGCCATCTAAATGACATCCCTACTTCCTGGTTCAGTTTTTTTTTTACCTTCCAGTGTCACCACATTGCCTAGTAAAGCAAGCTAGTGACACATGTTGCTTTGAAACTAAATAAGCATTTTTATTCAGGCTATGCACAGACAGACCCTAAAAAATTACAAATGTCTAGCATCTCTAGCAGGTAAACATTTACTACATATGTATTTCATGTTTTGGAGTTGTCACCAACCAGGTATTGTGGACCTGTTATGCATAATTGTAACAATTTAAAACTAAAAAAATTGGAGAAATGTTGGGTATGCATTTAACAATACATTAACGTATATTACAGGAAATTTATACCGTAAGATTGCTTTAGGGAATGGCAATGACACCTGTAAGTTTTTTTATCTTATCTTTTGTCTGACTTCCACTGGGAAAATTTCTCCTCACTTCTTGTCCTAGAGATACAGTAGTATGAGACCTTAAAAAATATCCCTTTACACAGTTGTGAACTGAATGTTAACCCATTAATGGATTTCCGTTCATCTCCTGTTTCTTAAAATGTTACACTTTCCCCTGCAAAAACAGTGAGAGCAAAAAAAAAAAAAAAAAAAAGTAGGAGCATCTAATATTCATTCAAAACTTATTATTTAACTGTTTTAGGAAAATGATTTGCACATAATTCTTGGTCAAATAATACAGGTGGCCAAAATAAAATATATTTTAATAGATTAGAGTAAGATTTCATATTTTCAGTGAATCCAGGAATTATTCTAACTCTAATCCATTAAAAATGATTGCACTATCAATATAGTGATCAAACATCTCTTGAAAATGCCTGATCATAGAGAGATATGCAGCAGGGAGCACTCCCTAACAGATGTTGGCAAATGGGAGTGCTGACTACACAGCTATGACGGTTGTCAGTGTAAACTTCGTTGGCCTGGTCGATGGGTGCTCGCCAGTAAGTAAAAACTGAGTGTGCTCACTATTTTGCACTTCTGTTAAGCTGAAAGAAAAAGTAATCCTTTCTAAATTCCAAATTTCAGTTTGCAAAAGGGTATTGGCTCTCCCCAAGGTAGAGTACTGGTCCCTGGTCCACCATTATCACAGCGAATCAGTCAATGTTTCTATACTCCTGAACATACCAGATATTTTCTTTACTTTTGGCAGTTAAACAGAGTAGTGAGGTAGTACAAAAAAGGTTGCTTGGTCTTTCTAGTATTAAAGTAAACCTCTTTGTTAGTAAACCACAGACTTACTTTTAGAATTTTATTCAGCAGTAAATAGGATCTCTTAAACCAAATGTTGCAACTGAAGACTCAAGATTTATTACTGAAACAAAATACATTGTTGCAAATAATTCCAAATATTTTTTTTCTTTTAAAACTTACAATAAATACCTTCAAAAAAAATACTTGATTACTTAAATGTCACTAAACACAGCTGTAAAATGTAATAAGCTAAAACATAAATCAGAACAAAACATAAAATAATCCTATTATACATGAACACTGGATATCTACACTCTTAACATATATTCTGCAATAATAAATCTGACTAGCCATGTGTTTTTTGTTAGAGGGGTTAGATGGGTCACATGTAGATATTACCATAGTTTAAACAAGGAAAAAAAATTTAAAATATGCCCAAAATTCACCCTAGGCTGGGAATGGAAGTCTTCCAAAGAAGGATGAGTGGAGGTCTGCCCATAATCAACAGTGCAGAATCTGCTGGTGACACTATAAAAATCTCCCAATGGATGCAAACAGCACATGTACAGATGACAGATTTTGTTCCCTTTTCTTAACAGGAAACACAAGGTTTATCACACAGATTTTGCAACAGCCTTCATTACTAGCCTCAGTCAAATCTGTGCTTGTGCATTGTACTAGGCTTTTGTATCAGGGACTGATGGGGATACTGATAGCAACCCAAAGAGTTTTACATAAGCACCTGCAAAATGTAGCCATTACACTGAAATTGATCTTGAATCAGCGGTCCCTATGGTGTTATATGTTCTTTGTGGCAGTATTCAGTACTTGTTAATCCTATTTTCTATGTCTTGGGCTTGCATCTACAATTATAACAAAAACTCCTTGAACCATTCTCTGTTTCCAAAAGCAGTTTTTCTTTCTTTGAATAAATTCAAAAGTGAATGCATAAACACAGTTTTGCATCTGGAAAAAACCACGAAGTGTATAACCTCTTATTTCCACCCATTTGTTACAACCAAATGAAGAAGAAGTCCAGCCCAAACAATTTCTACTACAGTTTGCTCTACTTGTGAAGAGTATGAAAATCTACTGATGACCATTCAGTAGAGAGTTGGAGGGTAATGGTCAGTCATAGAAAATGGTACATGGATGCAAGTAATAAATACACTTGTGTCCAACTTAACCCCTCTATTCACAATACACCTAAATTATGTAACAGATCTAACATAATTATTATTAGAATCACTAGTGTGCAACAATCAAAAAAAGTTTTATGATTTAACATAAATTAAATTAAAAGGTTTAGAACAATAGATCAAGTATGCAATAAAAAGAATGAATGTGCATTACATAGGTGGCAGTGCAAAGAACAAGATCATTCCATGAAAGAGACCCAGAAAAACTGCCTTCAATAAGCAGTGCTTTTCAGCTAATGATGAAAGGTTCCAGGTAGCAGCCTGCAGTAGTATTTCCCTTATGTAAAAAAGTCAAAATAAATTACAACAGATCTGGAAGTATAAGGCCAGGAGGTTTGGGCTCCACACAGTTAATCCAAAAGTTTGCACAGCTGGCATGATACTGATGACCTCCATAGGAAAGTTTAAAGTGATCAGTGTCTGAGTTAAATGCCTGGGAAAAATGCAAAGAAAAAAAAGTTACAACAGCACATTTCCATAGAAGGCATAGAATTACCATGACAAAGTACAGCAGGTTCAGTGAGCACATATATGCTATCAATATTAGGTTTTGATTTAAAGCAGCTTTAATATTTTCATATTTTGCTATTGCAATCAGATCAGAAGATGTACCACCAAAAAGGAGCTGGCTTTATTGAACCTCAGTGTTTAAAGCGGTTATTGACAGATACACAGTATATGTTTATGTAAAGGGAATTTACCAGTGGCCTAAACAAGCCTACATTTGTCTGTAAAAGTTTATCTAACAAGAATTTCAGTGACTCACAAGTCTGTATAGCTTAAAACCTGCTAGAACCTTGGGCAATACAGACACAAAATTTGTTGGGAAAGGTGTCACATCTGTAACCAGCATTGGCAAATACTAAGCAGTTTGAGTCCCAAACTCCAGCAACATCCCATGAAAACAAAGTACGGGAAAATTTTTTACAGCAGGAGACAACAAGACTCCAAGGTACAGACAATGGCACCATCTGTGGGCGAGCTGCAGACAATGCCTGTCTGTTAGATAACACAAAGGACCACATAGTAATCCTCCGAGTTAGGGGTTAGACTGTATGCACAAAAACGACAAGTGAACACATTGGCATGCCCTGTGTCCCCATTTGGCAGGACAGAGATCTGGTGTTTGGTCACTAAAATCCTAAACACTGCATTGTGGGGAGACAGGTAAAACATACATCTACGTTCCAGGAACAAACAGGATTTTTACAAAGTGGTGGGCATGAATCAAAGAAGTGTCGGGTGAGATAGTTCAACTTTAAAAATTTAGCATCAGGTCCTTATTGCAGAAGCAGACAGGTGATGTGGCTTTAGTGACATTTGATGGGCTGCACATGCACAACCCAACGATTGGTACAAGGCAACCCTGTATTCCTTGAAAGTACTGGGATCAAATGAAGTTATGTAGGAGTTACGGCATCCTGGCCCAGCCAGTCAAGATTGCTCAAGATTGAAATGCAGAAGATAATAAGAGATGGTGGGTGCTCACAACAGAACAGGCACAAGTCAGTATCTCCAGGGTTTAGTTCCACTTTAAAGTAGGTATATGCATCTGAGGGTGCCAAAGACCGGGTGAAATGGTTTGCTTTTTTTGACAAGTTTGTTTTCTACACTAATTTAACCTTCCTTTAAGATCAAGCTGCATAAACAGCAATAAATATAGACTTTGTGTTAACACTGTGTTAACTAAATATTGATAGAAGGTTTGACTTTCTAGCATGGTGCCTGCACAGGGAATTTTAACTTTTGCTGCAGCAGATAGTAGGATAAAAAAATAAGTAATGTCTGACTGTTTTACAGTAATATTATAGCTTTGGCAAGTAATAGATCATTGCATTGCTTTTAACAAGCCACAAAACTTCGACTTACAGTGCATAACTATTTTGAACTGTAGTGCATAACTATTTGGAACTGCAAAACAAGATGTAAAGAGAAAATATACAATATCTAAATCATGCTCGGCATATAAATAAATAAATATATATACACATACACACATACCTAAGTTAGGTCCATAAATATTTGGACAGAGAAAACTATTATAATGGTTCTGTAACTAATTTTGGTTCTGTACATTACCACAATTAATTTTATTTAAAATTAAGGAACTAAACCCTTTTTTTTTTTTTTTTTTTTTACGCAATCACTTTATTTTAGGGGCTCAAAAGTAATTGGACAATAGACTCAAAGGCTATTTCATGGGCTGGTGTGGGCAATTCCTTTGTTATGTCATTATCAAATTATCAATTAAGCTGATAAAAGGCCTGGAGTTGATTTGGGGGGGGAAGGGGGGTGTGCTTGTATGTGGAAAATTTTGAAGAAGCACTGAGGGTGGGGATATAACATAGAGCCAGGAGCTCAGTCAGCAGTTCAGTTCTGCTGGAGACACAGACACGGGTTCTGTGTGAGGAGCTCTGTTTGGCGAGACAGACAGGGGCTCTGTGTGAGAGAGCTCTGCTGGAGACACAGACAGGGGTTCTGTGTGAGGGAGCTCTGCTTGGAGACACAGACAGGTGGCCTGTGTGAGGGAGCTCTGTTGAGAGACTCAGAAAGTCGGTCTGGGTGAGTGAGCTCAAGCCAGTCTGTGTGAGTGAGCTCAAAAGTGAGCAGAAGGTTGCTGAAAGCTTAGTTTTGAGCTGACAGGAAGAAGCCCTTCAGCTGAAAGACAGGGATGTCTGATGTATAGTAAGTGTCAGACAGGCAGGGTTTTCTTTTGCTGTTTTTTTATTTTATCTGCAACCTTCAAAAAACCTGGCTGCAAGCCAGCTTAAGGCTGATACCTTGGTGTGTGATCTGAGTTGGATGAACCAGACAAGTGTCCTTTGACCCCAGCAAAGGTGATCCTGAGCGTAACCCCTCAAAATATGTGTGTGTGTGTGTGTGTGTGTGTATATATATATATATATTTATATATTCACACAGTGAGGGAAAGAAGTATTTGATCCCTTGTGCTCAAAAGTCAGCTTGATGTGCATTGCAATGAATGAAATAAGTATTTGATCCCTTCGCAAAAGATTACTTGGTACTTGGTGGCAAACCCCTTGTTGGCAATCACAGAGGTCTGACGTTTCTTGTAGTTGGCCACCAGGTTTGCACACAACTCAGGAGGGATTTTGTCCCACTCCTCTTTGCAGATCCTCTCCAAGTCAGTAAGGTTTCGAAACTGATGTTTGGCAATTCGAACCTTCAGCTCCCTCCACAGATTTTCTATGGGATTAGGTTCTGGAGACTGGCTAGGCCACTCCAGGACCTTCATGTGCTTCTTCTTGAGCCACTCCTTTGTTGCCTTGACCATGTGTTTTGGGTCATTGTCATGCTGGAATACCCATCCACGACCCATTTTCAATGCCCTGGCTAAGGGAAGGAGGTGCTCACCTAAGATTTAACGGTACATGGCCTCGTCGATGTGGTGAAGATGTCCTGGTCCCTTAGCAGAAAAACACCCCCAAAGCATAATGTGTCCACCTCCATATGTGACAGTGGGAATGGTGTTCTTGGGGTTATAGGCAGAATTCCTCTTCCTCCAAACACGGCAAGTTGATGCCCAAGAGCTCAATTTTGGTCTCATCTGACCAGAACACTTTCACCCAGTTCTCCTCTGGATCATTCGGATGATCAGGGGGACCTTACGGGCTCTGCAAGATTTCAGGCCTTCACGGCGCAGTGTGTTACCAATTGTTTTCTTGGTGACAGAAATCATTTACAAGGTCCCCCTTTGTAGTGCTGGGTAGCTTTGTCACTGTTCTTATGATCATGCAACTCCACGAGGGAAGATCTTGCATGGAGCCCCGGACTAAGGAGGATTGACAGTTATTTTGTATTTCTTCCATTTGCAAATTATCGCCCCAACTGTTGTCACCTTCTCACCAAGCTGCTTGGCAATAGTCTAGTAGCACAGTCCAGCCTTGTGTAGGTCCACAATCTTGTCCCTGACATCCTTAGACACCTCTTTGGTCTTGACCATGGTGGCTAGTTTGGAATCTGATTGCTTGATTGCTTCTGTGGACAGGTGTCTTTTATACAGGTACTGTAACAAGCTTGGATTAGGAGAACTCCCTTACAGAGGGTGCTCCTAATCTCAGCTCGTTACCTGCATACAGGGAAGACACCTGGGAGCCTGAAATCTTGCTGGTTGATAGGGGATCAAATACTTATTTTACTCATTACAATGCACATCAAGCTCTGACTTTTTAGCACTGGGTTTTTGAAGGTTCTTTTGTTGTTTTTGTGTCTCTCACAACTACAATAAACCTACCAATATAAAAAGTATAGACTGGTCATTTCTTTCAGAGGGCAAACTTACAAAATCAGCAGGGGATCAAATACTTTTTTCCCTCACTGTGTGTGTGTGTGTGTGTATATATATATATATATATATATATATATATATATATATAATATATATATATATATATATATATATATATATACACATATATATATATATGTACATACATATATTACACATATATTACACGCATATATTACACATATATTACACGCGCACAGTAAAAAAAAAAAACCAAAAAAACAAAACTGAAACGACCCTAAAATCAATTTAAAGTATTAACTACCCTGGTTAATAAACACACAGGTTCTGTCAGCCGTGTAAATACCTAACAGCTGAAATCTGCAGACAGGAATCACTCCATGGGTAAAATAAACAAATCTACAAAATATTTGCATCACTCATTTAGAGATAACTGCCATCTTCTGCACCATCTCCATACTTTTTAACTACTTACAAACAAATATCGGTATTTACAAATTAACAGAGCTAGAATTTATATTACCAGCAATCCTAAGCATCTGTAAAAAAAAAAAAAAAAAAAACTACACAATACACCATTTATGGCAAATATTTAAAAAGATGCTCACAAGAACATATACAAACTGAGATACTTAGGTTTTTATTTTAAAGAGATATATCCATGGAGATTGCTTTTAAATGGGGAAACACAAAAAAATATATGCAACAAAGAGTATGCAAAAATGTGTCAAACAGGATAGTGGCAGGTGAGTTCATGGATATCCATAAAAAGGGAGTTAAAAAAGAAATCAAGGAATTAAATATTCTAAAGTGCTTCTGCTGGCTGCGCCACTATATTAGGATTTAGAAAGTCACATCTTTAACACAAAAGAACACCACCTAGCGCATTAAAATATAACTTTTACTATTAATAAAAACTTGAACTAATGCACAGGCACCAAATGAAGTCAAGCGGCGTATTGTTATTTGTTGTTATTTTAAGTCAGGGTAAGAAACATTAATAGTAATCTGTAGTGTCCTTCACCATCATACCATATATATTTTTTTTTTTTGGAGGAGGGGTTAAAACAGATAAAGTTTACAGTTTCTTTAAGGTATTTATAGCTATTTTTATTCCTATAGTTCAGATCTTATTAGGAAAGCTGCAAAAAATAAAAAAAAATTTCTATCAAAATTGATAAAAAAAGGTTATCTAGTAACAGTAGTTTGTACATATTTTCTTTATTATATAGCCAGGGTTAATTTTTTTTTGAATAAGTGGTTATATTAAAATTTGCATATGAATATTATGCATCCTTATATCCAGCTAGCAAGCAGCACAGTGGTTCAGAGGTTAGCAGTCTGGCCTTTGTAGCGCTAGGCCCCAGGTTTGAATCTCGGCCAGGACACTATCTACACGTAGTCTGCAGGTTCTCCGTTTGCGTGGTTTTCCTCAAGGTACTCTGGTTTCCTCCCACATAACAAAAACATGCAGTTAGGGTTATTGGCTTCCCCAAAATTGGTTTTAAACTGTATTAAAGACATAACTATAACAGGGACATTGTGAGCCCTTTTGAGGGACAACTAGTGTCATGACTATGGACTTTGTAAAGCACTGCATATTATGTTGGCACTATATAAATACTGTGTAATAATAATATTAATAATAGTAGGTGAACTTTAGGTTTATTTTCATTCGTTTTTGACGAATTAAAATTGCCTCTTTACAAAGCTCAACAGCTTAACATGCATGCAAATGCAAATTATTTCTTAAGAGTAATATGAGTAATATGGGTATGTTTTCAATCAAACCTTCAATCACACAAGGCAAATTCTATAGCAGTAAATCCTAAAGTTTTGGTAAATTTTTGAAAATGGAAATCTTTTTTTGTCTTTTTTTTGTATTTCAATTATCTACCTAAGTTTGTAAGGCTCTGAATATACTGTTGAGTATTTTTATTAAAGGCAAATGGGTGGTTTGATAAGAATAAGGAGACAGTAGTTCTTCCCATATTGTGAAAAGGAAAGTGTATAAAAGAATATGCATTGTCTTTAGATGCTGACTGAAATGTACTGACATGCATGGATAGGAAAAAAATTAATTGATTTATAGGCACTTTTTTATACCAATGAAATTCATTTACATGGATGGGTAAAAAGTCCTTCATATTTTATTGTTGGTGTATTGACCTGCATATTCACATTCAAGTACATTTTTATATATTTTGTAAAATGTTAAAGATAAAGATTTAAAAATGTATTATTACCTTTATGCTTACCTTGCTTCTAGAGTCCACATTTAGTAAACACACACCACATGCCAATTCTTGAGCATTTTTTATTCCTGGTCGAAGCATACAGGAAGCAAAATCCAGCGCACTTTCATCAGGCTGCAGAACAACAGGCACAGTTAAGGCTTTGCACAATATGAAGCATTGACTTGGGGACAAGATTTAGGGTGCTTGCCAAAAAAAGGGCATAAAGTGTTGGGCAGTTTGTACAGTATCTATAAATCACAGGCTCAAAACAAAAATACCAATATACTTTTAAAGAAAAAAAATAAAATAAAATATATATTTAAAACTTTTTAGCTTTGGTGTTGTGGCTGCATTCATTATCTAATTTTTACTAATAAAGTAGACAACGCTTGCTGCAGCTAAACTGGTCAACAGGTGCCCTCTCCTTTGTACACCATAAACTAAAGTTGTGTGAATAATGAGTTTGTAGCTCCAAATTCCCCTCTCCCTTATAAAACATGGACTGATTGCAAATAACACAATAGTGTTGCTATGGGTGCTCATGAGCTGCACATCATCAATGTGGTGGCCATCCTAGATAATGAAACTTAAATTAAATAAAAACCTATTAACCCCATATTTGTAGGATATTTTTTTTATACATTTGCAAGATTTGCTATGTGGCTTGTCTTTAAAAAATTATTTGAAGTGGGAGAAATATACAGTAAGTTATTTTGGAAGTATGCAAAAAGGTGAAATATATTATTTAATTTCAGATATATTAATAACCTGACTTACTTAGGATTCATGAAACCAGTGCAGTTTGGACATGGAATTCCACAATACGTTTCCCCCTTTTTAGTTCCCTAGAAAAATATTTAACCAGGATAGAGTAATATTTAAAAGAAACATTTACCATTAGAGAGGCTAATGACATGAATCCTATTATGTTATTCCAGAGTTTGTCAATCTCTTTTAGTAAGTGCTGAAGTTTCTCACTGCACACTGCAGTGGACTTTATACCCAATTCTACTCGCTTGGTCACTCTGTACACCTCAATAACACCTGCATAAAATAAAATCACAGAAATTAACTAGGTATGAACAAGACATATTTTTCCACAAACAGCAAACAATGGCAAAGTAAGATAGCATTTATGTATCCACATCTCTCAAGCCGGAAAAAACATTACAATAGTTTGGTAATGTGGCTTTAAAAGCTTTAAAGGTCAAGTATTGTGTATGTTTAGTGGGTTTTACTATTTCAGAGATTACATCAAAGGAATCTTTTATTTTGGCTAGCATGTTACAGGCCTATGTTACTGTAATAAATGCAAAGATGTGTACATTAGTGACTAGATTACAGTGTTTTAGTGGTATTACAGTGCTTCAACAAAACATGTTAGATAACACAAAGGACCACACAGTAAGTACTTTGTCTCCAAATATTTAGCCAGCTCCTAGCATTTGGCACTGTGAGAAGCAGTAGTAGCTAAGCCCAAACCAGCATGCAGCACTGCAGAGCAAAAAAGCAAAGCCAGATAAAATGCACTGATAAGTCATCTCTCTTGGCTCTCTACCCTGCATAAGCATGCTCTTTGCACTGCAGCACACCTGGTTAGCTCTATGTGCCGATTCTCCCTACCCCTCTCTAAATCCTTAACTTTTGCTGTACAGATTTCAGTAAATACTGCAAGAGACAGATACCAAATGGAAATCATGGCCTTATGGCCTTCCCTAGTCTCCCTGTACACATCCTTCATATCCATCTGTTAGCCACAAAGGTATGAATAAAGCAGAGCTTTTAAAAGCTACTCAGATACAGCAAGTGATCCAGACATTTTCCATGGGTGACAGACAAAAGAAGTAGTAAGGGCATTGTCTCTGTCAAGCCGGAGCAGGTCATGGACCAAAATGCATTACTTATTACTGTAGTTCTGATATAGGGCCTGCCCATACCGTCAGGCAAGAAAAAGATTTTATAGTTCAGTATTCTAACAGCGTATTAAGAACTTTTTACACATTTATAACAAGAACGGCTTATGCTTTTTTTTTTTTAACATTAGTTAGTTATTCAAATAGGTTATATATGCTATTATATTGGATATTTTTATTATATTATAATAGAAATTAAAACAAATAAACTGATAATGGTAAAATACTTCTAATGTTACTGAATCCATACCCAACAAATATTCCATTCCATGTGCAGATCGGATAACTTCTGTACAGACCGCAGAACTGCTGATTCCATTGAGAGCATCATTTGCTTTTTTAATGACCTAAAATAACACAAGACACAAAAACACAATAACATAAGTGAATGGAATAAATTTAATTTTTCAGTATGAAGCTTGTAAGCTTTATCAGGGTGTACCTTAAAAAGGGAGACTATAACCTACATAATTATAGAATAATTATTTTTCATTGCTCATTGCCCATTTCATTGCTCAATATTGATATTAAGATACTGACAAAGATTTTAGCCACCAGGTCGAACAAGTTTTTACCATCACTTATCCATAAGGACCAGGTAGGCTCCTGATTACCCTGTCATGGTTACTCTTTATTTTGGCCCTACAACCTCTTGCTCAGTTAAGGAGATAATGTTAATATTCATGGTAAAGACCTAGGTGATCATAGCTATGAAATGAATATGTTTGCTGATGATATTTCTTCTTACTATCACTCAACCTACAGTGTCTCTTCCAAATTTAGTAGCAACTTTGAATAAATTTGCTTCTATGTCTGGACTAGTGGTAAATGAAGAAAAATCAGTCGCACTGAATGTCACATTAACTCCCCAAACTGTGAACAAGGTACAACAAGCATTTATACTCAAATGGGAGACCCAACATTTAGATTATTCAGGTGTCAAGCTCACTCGTACTTACGGTCAGTTATATGGTGCAAATTTCCAACCATTGTTTGGCCACCTTAAAACATTGATAGTAAAATGGGCAAACTTACCTGTGTCCTGGATTGGTAGGACTAATTTGGTCAAGATGACAATTTTGCAGAAGATTTTGTACCTATTCAAGGCGCTTCCTGTTGTGGTCTCAGCAAAAATTGTGCAGGACTTTCAACAGGCTATCCTAAGATTTATATGGAATGGGGAAAAAATGAATTACCCAAAAAAACATTGTATATTACGAGGAAGCAGGGAGGGTTTGGAGTCCCGAATCTAATGAAATATTACCAGGCTACTCATATAGCTTTTATTTCGTTGCTGTATGGGGGCTCTATGGCCCCATTATGGGTCCAGTTGGAACAGCATTTTATGCCACCCAGTGGTGGTAAATGCTTTACCAAAGATTGAGCAGAATCTCCTCAATTCTAAGCCCACATCTGAGACCTTGGCCCTAATTTATTAAAGCTCTCCAAGGCTGGAGGGGGAATACAGTTTCACCAGTGAGGATGGGCTATCCAACAAACCTGGGATGGATTTGGTTCAGGATTCAAAGCATTTGCTAGCAAATAGCAAATGGCATTGAAGAAATCCATGGTTACAATATTCCACACCATCTATTCCCCTAACTTCTTTGTCCAGTTGGTAATACCAGGACTTATGTTATGTTCGGTAGTAATTTTATTTTATATTTTGTTTAACACAACCACAATTGTTTGAAACATGTTTACTGTACCATCCAAAAGCAATTATACTACAATGTTTATATATCATTCTGTAGTAGTTATGTTTGTTTATATTTGCAACAATGGACTTTCTGGTATGGAACACTCATACTAATGGTTCAAATCTTCTTTTTTTTTTTGTTTTTCTCATGTTTGTATTTCTGTTGTATTTTCCTTTTTTCTCTTGTTTCTTTTTATTAAAATTTTAAATTTTAATAAAAATCATAAAAAAAGGGAGGCTATACTGTCTCCCTGATATATAAAAGCAAAGTATGTTGGAAATTACTTTTTCTGGAGACAGACCTATAATGCAAGTCCAGAGGAAAAAAAAAAATCAAAATTTGGTCAATGATTATAACCCTAGGAGTTATATATTTGTAAAGGGTAGAGCAGTGCCATGCAGGACATAAAGGATTGAGCCCATTGCTTCACGCTGCCCCTCAAGCATCATGATCCTTTTTCTAAAAACTTTCTATAAAATGAGGACACTGTAGGAATGGTGGAAGGTGCTTACTTCTAGAAGTTTCTATATATTTGTAACACACACAGTGGTCCCCATTGAGTCACTCTGACATCTGCAGACACCTATATCACTTGGAGGTATTGATTTGATTATTTCCATTAAATTAACATCATGAAGATAAGGCTAAGAAAGTGTTGACTGCTTTGTGTTTGCACACAGATGTTGACAACACTGTAATTTTTAGTTGTTTTTAATATACAGCACTGATATGAAATAAAGTGAAATATATATTTTGGTATTACTTAAGGCTACAGTAATTAATCAAAGGCTTGGGACTCAAATAGGGAAGGAGATATCCGTGTGTCAAATTACCACTATCAACACAGAAGAAACTTTGAGAGGGATGGGGTGGAGCATAGTTTTGTAGATATCCCTTGAACAGGCTAGCCCCTGAAGCTGAACAGTCAAAGCAATGTGTTTATGTATATGTCAATTTACGTTTGTTTCACAAAACAATGTTACACTGTAGTTGTGCTTAATAATAGACATTTTGTGTTCTAAGCAAACAAATTATCATTTAGGGAAACAGGCTAATTTTGTTCACTTATAAGATTTGCATTCAGCTACAGGCTGAATTAAATCTAAAAGCAGAAATGCGTTGTACTAACCAAAAAAAGACTATTGCAGCATATTTCACCAGGAACAACAAATG
Organism: Pyxicephalus adspersus; assembly: GCF_032062135.1. NCBI lineage: Eukaryota > Metazoa > Chordata > Amphibia > Anura > Pyxicephalidae > Pyxicephalus > Pyxicephalus adspersus. The sequence goes on from NC_092858.1 coordinate 105,110,715, forward strand.
AGAAGCTGGTATAATTCTGAAATAAAAGTTACCTACAATTTTAAAGTATACTATAAATAATTTGAAAATTATTTTCCATTGTTCTCCTTATATCTTCAAATCGACCCAGAAGCCTTGTTAGACACGCTGTCGTGCTGCGATAATTTCTAAAGAATCTTTAGGCATATTTTTTCAATGAATTGGTGACTGGCAGTATGGGAAGCTGGAAAAGTTTTACATTCCCAGATCAAAAGGATCTAGCTCACTAAGCTGAGGTAAAGTTGGCTTTTGTTTACAATATTAGCATTGTACATAAAAACTGAATTTCATAGTTTATAAGGCTGTGACACAAAAAGCTTTTACTTGTACTTTAAGTAAATACCAGCATAACTTACCTGCAGAGCACTTTCCAAACAACGCTGCCATTCATATGCATATCTTTCACTCTCCTAATTGTAAAGTAAAATAAGTTATTAGCTGGTGATTAAAATGGTACAAAAATTCAAAGTGTGCACAAAACTAGGGATTTCTATATAAATCTTTACATAATGTAAAGGAATAACAATGTAAAGGAATAAAAACCAACATTAATATTTAGGCTATATAAACAACTGCTAAATTACTTTAATGGTATTTACCTAGCATAAATTGTCCAAAAATCTCATAAAGTCACTTCAGCTACTATTAATAATGTTTTTAAATGACTAACATGCCTTGGTATTTAGTACTTGTTTGCTGTGGTGACAGGGATTGGATGATTTACAATTATAATATACCGTATTTTTCGGACCATAAGACGCTCCGGACTATAAGACGCACCAGGTTTTCCGCACAAGGGAAAACAAGAAAAAAAAAAATTGATTTGATTTCCCCTGAGATCCAGCGTGCGGCACTTGTGCCCGCCCACGAAAGCGGCGCCGATCGGCATTCATCAAATCAATCGGCGGCGCCTTCGTGGGCGGGCACAAGTGCCGCACGCTGGGACACAGGGGAACACAATGGAGGAACACAGACACTGGCTGCTGTCAGCCTCTGTCTGTTTTCCTCCTGTGTTCCCCTGAGATCCAGCGTGCGGCACTTGTGCCCGCCCATGAAGGCGGCGCCGATCGGCATTCATCAAATCAATCGGCGCCGCCTTCGTGGGCGGGCACAAGTGCCGCACACGCTGGGACACAGGGGAACACAATGGAGGAACACAGACACTGGCTGCTGTCAGCCTCTGTCTGTTTTCCTCCTGTGTTCCCCTGAGATCGGCATTCATCAAATCAATCGGCGCCGCCTTCGTGGGCGGGCACAAGTGCCGCACACTGGATCACAGAACAGGCAGAGATCGGCGCAGCCGGGGACCGGCGGAGACACAGGTAAGTAAAAAAATATGCCCCTGTACCTCTGCATTCGGACCATAAGACGCACCCTGATTTTCCCCCCACTTTAGGAGGAAAATAAGTGCGTCTTATGGTCCGAAAAATACGGTACTACTATATAAAATATTACTATCATAGATACATACAATTTTACATATATAACCTTACCTCTACTTCTCCTGTGAGATCTTTGTACTTGTCTCTTATCACAGGTAAAGTGGGCTTCTCAGTAACAGTGTGAGACCGGTCTCTGAATGCTGGCTCTGTGGCGGGTAGAGTTCGATTAATTTCTTTATCCCCAAGGCTATGGCTTCTCTTATGAGATCCTGTGGAATTACATTCATATTACTGTAAAATCAAAAAAATCCTGTCATATTGGTTCTCCAACAGAGGACATAAGGTGGGATTGTGTAGAGAAGATAATCTTCAATGTTCAATACTCATTAGTTATCTGTATATATGTGTATATTCATGTATAATATTTTAAAATGGGACTTAAATAAAGCAGACTGTGAAAATGTGATACCCTGTTGAGTTCCTATAGCTGTAATTGTAACATGGCAATCTGCTAAAAATAAAAAAGGTAGTAATATGAGATTAGTGATTTCTTTCAGCAGGCTTTTTAGAAGATTTTAAATACAAACTTACCTTGAGCACAGAGATCCAATGTTTCAAGCTCTGTCTTAATCATTTCTTCACTTGACTTTACCTTTCCTTGAGCATTGGCCAACAGAAAGTCAAATTTACTAATTTTAGGCTTCTCACTTTGAAATTCACCAAAATCATCTATATTCTTTGGATCTGATGTAACAGAGGACGATAGAACATGACTTTCTTCACTGTGCCCCATAGGAAGAGAAGAAATATCCTCAAGGTCACCGGAGAACCTGTCACTTGCTTTTTCAACAGGTCCTTTATTGCTTGCACTCACTTCCAAACTGTCTTCTGGTGCAAGGATGTCACTGGAGAAGGTAGTAATTCTTGATATAGTTGTCATGGTAAGATTTTCGGAACTTCCAAATGAAGTCTCTTTTTTGGAGAAGACCGATGTTGAAGAGCCAGTAGTGTAATCAGTACTGAAAAAAATGTCTGTCTGTTTTTTGTTCGTGAGTGCCTTGTCCTTCTCTGACCAGTCAGATATTGTCAAACTGCTTAGTAGGGAGGAATTGTCATTCGTGCCTTTTAAATCATCTACATGCAAAATGACAAAGAATAACCCATATGTAGGATTCTGGAAACATTGCAAAACACCACCACCATACAAAAAAAGGAAAATCAGAGCAACCTAAATCTCCCACAAATTCATTATACCTTAGGAACTACTGTTATTGAAACTGTCCTTTCCATGCTGTGGGCATAAATTTTTCCCAAGAGAAAAGAGGAAAAATATCTCCTTTGCAAATAAACAGGATTTTTTTGGTGTGTTTCAACAATTACACAACTCCAACTTATCAATAAAAGTCCTCTAAACAGTTTTATTTCTACCAATACAATTCATTAAAAACACATAATACATGCTTATCACGCATCACGAGAGCTGCCTGCAGAAACCCTTCTAACAGATTTGAAACAACTGGAATATATGGATTTAAATGAATTATATGAAAAGCTTACACGAAAGAATTAAAAAGTTAGGTCTGAAATTCAAAAGGTTACTTCTTCAGAAAAGAAGGGTTTTTGCTTTGATTTGGTGTCTATGTTTCTAATAGAGACAAAAGAGCTTCTACAGTTGAAAACTGGATAAATGTCAAAAGATTGATGTATTCGTCATAAACGTGTGGATAAAATATAAAAACAATGAATATACAACTACTGTACTGCAAAAAGAAAACAATGTTGTTTGTAATTGTATTATGTGTTTTTAATGAATTGTATTGGAAGAAATAAAATTGTTTAGAGGAATTTTATTGATAAATTGGCGTTGTGTAATTGTTGAAACACACCTAAAAAATCCTGTGTATTTGGATAGGGGATATTTTACCTCTTTTCTCCTCCCTAGAATCTATATGTAACAGGGATGTGGTGTATAGAAAGAACTTTTTTTCACCCAATGTAGGTTTCTTCTATGCCCATTATTTTTCCCCCACATCTACCAACAAAAAAACAAATTCTCAGGCGATGCTGCCTTGCTAGCCAATTTCTAGTTTCTTTACAGACTGTGTGTAAAGTGTAGTTTGAATTAAATGCAGCTCCTTGTAAAAAAAATCATTAGAAGAGAGTATTTTTTTACTTCTAGTGCAGTAAAGTATTTACAAATATTACTCAAATGAATACGCTTTTCAATTCAATTTCTATTTTTGGGGGGGAACTAACTTCTATGACTTCTATAGAAGCTTCCTGCCAACAGGCCAATAAAGGTATTCTTATTGGACAGAGAACATTTTCTGCAGCTTAGTTTTAATGTCAGGAAATATCATGTCCCAGAATTAAGGTGAAAAAAAATGAAAAGGAACACAGATGTTTCCCTGGCAAAAAAGCAAATAACAAAGGGTGTCTTATGGTGTCCCCTTTTAGGCTAGGCTTTTACATATGAAAGTTTAAAATGGAGTACATGTTTACATTAAATATTCTCTGTTGCCGATACTTAGTAAGAAAACATTTGGACTTCTGGGGACCAGTAGAGCACTTTCCCCACTACTTTAATAAATTAAAGTGGTGTTGGAACAGGAAGCTGTGTGAAATGGGGAATGGGAGCTGGATAGCCATTTCTAAATTTGTCACTTCATCTATAAGTCAGTTTACTGCTGCTGACAAATAGGTACTTTAGTTTTATTCTACTATCTGAAAAAATGTAACTTGGAACAGGGTGCTAATGGGAAGTAGCCTACTGAAGGAAAACAACTGAGGTCACTTGCCATACAAATGTTACCACTGAAACTTTGTGTGCATCTTTTAGCAAATACACAATTTCTACTTTCACTACGTGTCATAATGTGGAAGTATACATTATGGTAAGAGCTACTAAGGCTCGGATATGCTACAGTTCTGCTACAACTAACACCATAAATACACATGTACTGGGGCTAGTGGGCCCATTTATTTTTTTATACAAAATTGCTTCAGTTTTTTATTTTAAAATAGTTATCATATCATGATTAGTGTTGGTGTTCGAATTTGGGTTGTCCTTATATTCAACCCGAATACGGCTGTTCGAATTCGGATAGACCTGACCCGAAAAAAATGAGATTCGACAGCAAAACTTTGGATAAAAAAA
>NC_092858.1:105115327-105213739 GCF_032062135.1 Pyxicephalus adspersus
TTTTTTTTTTACAGGTTATCCTACAATGACATGATATCTCTTATTCTGTAACACACTTTCCAGCACAGTAATATTATGATACATTTTTCTTTTATTCACTGCGAGAAAAATGTAACAAATGTATCATATATTACTGTGCTGGAAAGTGTGTTACAATGTAAGAGATAATTGCGGGGCATCTTCTCAATGATTGCAGCCGAGTCTGCACTCATTGAAAAGAATATGCGATCCCCGGGGCACTACAGGTTAGTTAATCTAAAGTGCCGCAGGGATCGTAGTGGAACTTTGGGGTCATAGCTGTGCCTGCTAGCGATCCCCGGGCACTAGAGGTTGAATGGGGACAAGTTTCCCCATTCATCACATCCAGTGCCCTGTGTTCTTGGATAGAGAAACTCTATCCAAGAACACATACAACTAGTAAAGGGCTGCTAGAGCAATCTGATTGCTCTTGCAGCCCTTAATAGTCACTAAAAATAACCCAAATTCTCCAACCACTTTAATGGTGTTCAAATTCGGCATTCAATCACCCGAACAATATCTCACTATTCTATCGAATAGCTATTAAATCGAATAGTGAGATATTCGACCAACACTAATCATGACATTTTTGTTGTATTCAAGTTCGAATTTACTTCTGTTTGAGACACTTCTGTGATTTTGATCATTGTCATTCTGTGTAATGACCAAGTTTGTGCTTTTCACAGGCATTTCAATTTTCTTCTGCAGAATATCCAGCCATTTTGGAATTGGTCCTTAAAAGTTGCAACTTTTGTAGGCCGTAAAGAAAACCCAACATCAAAATACTCCATCCCTTATGCTATAAAACAGGGATGAGGCTTTGACAATAATATGCAGTGATATTATGTACATCTGCCAAAAAGATACTCTTATTTCAGTAGTGCTCTAGATTTTTTGGAAATCTTTGGAAAACATGTCACACTTGTAACCTGACAAAGGAATAGTAGATTCAAAGATCAAGTAGATATAGATTAAAAAAAAAGTCTTCAAAATGTTTAATAATCTTCAACTCTTGTTCGTTAACTGCCAAACATATTCCTTATAAGGTTTTTTTAATAAATTCTGACCATGTCAGAATATACTATAAAACAGCAGATAATAAAATCAGAGGTAGAGAAAGGATAAAGGATAGGTAGAGGAGAAAGGGGAAAGGAAAGACCAAGAAAAATGCTGGGTGCAAACACCTGAGAAACACCAATTTAAGGACCATAAAAGATAAAGCCCAAGGAAAACAGCCTACTATTAAAATTGAGGGATAGGTTTCTCATTTTTCTCATGAAAAATATAATTCAGTGCCTAACCTCAATGATGCTAACGTGGAAGGACTTACAGGACTTAACTTTGACTTGCTTAGTAACTGTAAAAATGAAGACCAAAGGTTTCAACAATTTATTACCCTCAGGTCTTCAATTAAGAAAGTTTTACAATGGTCCACAGATAGATCCTATCCTAAATCATGGCTTTAAAGCTGTATACCCATGTCCACAGCTGCAGAAACACAGGGCACCCCACTAAATATACAGTACATAAATGTACCCAGAATCTGGCATCTACAAAAACACAAATAGCCCACAGCAAATTTGGTCAAATTTAAAGGAACAGAGAGAGAACCAAAGAGAAGGAGGCTTATATTTGGTTTCTAGGGGAGACATGTTTTGGGAGCACAATTTAGCAAGTTGATAGCAAGGAGCTGCCATTTTGCTAGGATAGCAAGAAGGGAAATGCTACAAATATTGCCTGTTGTCTATTGGCAAAGTATATTACCTAACTGATCCTTCCATATCAGAGAATCAAAAATCATATCAGGGTTGATATCAAGTTGATAGAATTTTGGCCAGAATCTTAAGGTCAAGGTTAACAAGGTAGTTGGGCGTAAAATTAGAACAGCAAGATGTATCCAAGTTAGGCTTAGGAATCATGTCCAGTGCTCAACCCAGAAATTTTTTTAAGCTGGGTGGCAAGAAATTGTAGGCGGGTGGTGCTATTGTGAGCCAACTCTTCAGTAACCACCCAAAAACAGCCGGGTGGGTACTGGAAATTGCCGGGTGGTGCACCCAGCTAAAAGGGGCTGGGGAGAACACTGATGTATTTTAGCAAAAAAGCCACCAGACAAAATGCCATTTAAGGAGGCCAAGAGAGGGGTAAGATATAAAAAAAAATGCAATAGGAGGCAAAAGAGCCATCTGGGTGAGGTGTTCTTTTATGTTTTTTGTAACTAAAGGACTGTTGAACTTGAGATCCGTACCAGGATTCTCGGAAATCTCAGTGAGAGGCAGACAAGACAGGGAAGTCTAAATTAGTGAAAAAGTCAGCTTGGTCAGTATAACCGACTATCATGGAGGATGAATAATTCATTAGGATGAAACCATCTTTTATGAAGGAAGAAGTTAAAGGGAGTCTTGAGATACAGATTTAAAGACATCCATCTCATTTGCTTGGAAGTTTAGCCAGTCACCAATAGTGAAGGTTACAACTCACTTAGATGAGATTGGAAGATAGTTGAACAAGTAAGGAACTCTTCTTCACCTCTGTAAAAGGTGGGACACTGGATAAAAAATCTCCCCTATAATGGAAAGTTTATGTGCCACCCACAAAGTGATATGGGATAGATCCAAGACCAAATTATCTCAAAGCAGTCTGGATAAGAAAACAGGTAGATTGGTAAATTATTAGGGAGTCATTCATGCAGTCTTAAATTGACTATGTTTGAGAGAGGGAACGGAATAAGAAATAAAATGTGTGTAGAGCAGAAAAGCTACAAACAACAAATTATATTCAATCAACCCCAATGACCATTTTGGGCAAAAAAAGACAAAAAGAAAAGTGCAGAAGGCAACTATCACCTAACACAAGAGTTGTTAAAATCAAAAAAGCACAGGGATGGGGATGTGATTTACTACCATGGTAGCTAAGATAAAGTAAGTAGTAAAAAAGTAAAAAAACTCTGTAGCAGTGAGGCACTAAGGATTACATAAAAAGTCTGGAAAAAAAAAGTTCCCCAGTAGCCTGGGGATGGTACAGAGCAAATCTATGACTTGTCTGCCATCTCCATCTTCCAGCAGACATGCACCTCCCACAAAGTTGATTTCTTTTTCAAGCTATTTTTCCCCATTCTACTTACAAATGTAAAGTGATGCTCACTATACAGTCATCAGTATTCTCTTCAGCCCCTTTTAACTAGGCACACCACTCCCAGGACGAAATCTGAGTGAGAACAAGCTATAGGCAGGTGGCAACCCCTGTATTGTAACCAAACTTTTCAGTAACCACCCAAAAACAACCAGGTGGTTACTGAAAAGTTTGGTTACAATACAGGGGTTGCCACCTGCCTATAGCTTCTTCTCACTCAGATTTTAAAAAATCTGAGATTACCATGTATTCATATTTTAGAAGTACTTTTTCCAACCATCATCAGTAAGTGAATGGTAATTTGCAATTCCTCAGAAACCGTAAAAATGCACCCAAAAAGTTTAATGTGTAATATCCAATAATCCAGAGACCTAAAATAGGCTCTGAGGACAGCTTTTGGATTTTTCCGGTTTGTGCTAGGTAGTTACATAAACTGTTGGTGCATATTTTATCAACATAAACATTAAACTGAAAAGATTGCTCTTGGATTAATATTAACATCTATGTGACACAGTGGCTCAGAGGTTAGCATTCTTGCCAATGCTGCCCTATGTCCGAGGTTCGAATCTCAGTTAGAGCACTATCTGCATGGAGTTTGCATGTGCCTGTGTGGGTTTCCCCCAGGAACTCTGGTTTCCTCCCACATTCCAAACACACACAATTAGGTTGATTAGCTTTTTCTCCAAATTGATCTTCGACTGTAGTATGGAGGATAAATTGTGAGCCCTTTTAAGGAACAGCTAGTGACAAGACTATGGATTTGACATGAAACACTGCGTAGTATGTCGGCACTCTATAAATACTTGATAATAATTATAATATTAATGAGCTTAAACAAGTACTAATAAGCTAAACGGGTATGAAAAAAAAATACCACATAATGGAGTGTGCCTGTTGAATCTTATCGTATTCAACCTGCTAAACTGCTGGGATATATAAATATTGTTTCTGAAGTCATTTTAGAAGATCGAATAATTAACGGTTGCCTCTGCAGTCAGTGGCCTCTTTATTAGATGCACCTGTCCCTTAACATGTAAAGCCGAAGAACAAATTAGTTGGCTACACATCAACAAATAAAGCACAGAAGCAAGGTCAAAATGTTTAGTTGTTGGTTCAGGTAATAAAATTGGGAGGTTGAATGATCTAAGCAACCTTGAAAGTGGAATTACTGCTGGTGATACTTGGAGATGTATGACCACCTGAAATTACTACACACTGCAGTCTCTACAGACATGTTAGGTCTTTCTACGTTAATGGAATATTTCCATTAGAGGATATAAAAAGATAAATGCAAGGATGCTTTATGTATAGGCTGTCTGCAGACTAGTACATCTGAAGAAAAAGGTTTCAATCCCTCATATATTAAGCTGCTGCCACGTCCCATATATTATAGGACTCACAAAAAAGCAAGGAACACTGTTCCATAAGGGACTTATAGGGCAGCAAAACAATATTTGTAAAAAAAACAGATTTATTGAGTCATATTTTTTTAAAAAAAAACACAACAGCAAGGACATATAAAAGCAGAGCATGATACAGTTAGGCCTATAAATATTTGGACAAAGACAACTTTTTTCCAATTTTGGTTCTGTACATTACCACAATTAATTTTAAATGAAACAACTCAGATGCAGTTGAACTACAAACTTTCAGCTTTAATTCAGTGGGTTGAACAAAAAGATTGCATAAAAATGTGAGGAACTAAAGCCTTTTTTTAACAAAATCACTTCATTTCAGGGGCTCAAAAGACAAATTAAAAAGCTGAAAATAAAATGTTCATTTCTAATACTTGGCTGAAAACCCTTTGCTGGCAATGACAGCCTGTAGTCTTGAACTCATGGACATCACTAGATGCTGGGTTTCCTCCTTTTTAATGCTCTGCCAGGTCTTTACTGCAGCAGCTTTCAGTTGCTGTTTGTTTGTGGGCCTTTCTGTCTAAAGTTTAGTCTTCAGCAAGTGAAATGTATGCTCAATTGGGTTCAGATCAGGCGACTGACTTGGCCATTCTAGAATATTCCACTTCTTTGCTTTAAATAACTCCTGAGTTGCTTTGGCTGAATGTTTTGGGTCATTGTCCATCTGTAAACCCCTTCCAAAAAATTTGCCTGCATTCAGCCGGATTTGAGCAGACAGTATGTCTCTGAACACCTCATTCGGCTGCTTCTGTCCTGTGCCACATCATCAATAAACACTAGTGTCCCAGTGCCATGCACACCCAAGCCATCACACTGCCTCCGCCATGTTTTACAGATGATGTGGTATGCTTTGGATCATGAGCTGTTCCACGCCTTCTACATACTTTTTTCTTGCCATCATTCTGGTAAGGGCTGATCTTGGTTTCATCTGTCTAAAGAATGTTTTTCCAGAGCTGTGCTGGCTTTTTTTAAGATGTTTTTGAGCAATATCCAATCTAGCCTTTCTATTCTTGATGCTTATGAGTGGCTTGCAACTTGCAGTGCACCCTCTGTATTTACTTTCATGAAGTCTTCTCTTCTCTATGGTAGACTTGGATATCGATACGCTTACTTCCTGGAGTGTTGTCTTCCGTGGACGTCCAGGTCTTTTGGCGTTGCCGAGTTCACCAGTGCTTTGTTTCTTTCTCATGATGTACCAAACTATCGATTTTGCCACTCCTAATATTGTAGCAATTTCTCAGATGGGTTTTTTTCTGTTGTTGCAGCTTAAGGATGGCTTGTTTCACCTGCATGGAGAGCTCCTTTGACCGCATGTTGTCTGTTCACAGCAAAATCTTCCACATACAAGCCCCCCCCCCCCCCCCAAATCAACTCCAGGCCTTTTATCTGCCTAATTGATAATGATTTACCAAAGGAATGCCCACACCAGCTCATGAAATTGCCTTCGAGTCCATTGTCCAATTACTTTTGAGCCCCTGAAATGAAGTGATTGTGTTAAAAAAAAATTTAGTTCCACACATTTTTATGCAATCTTTTGTTCAACCCGCTGAATTAAGGCTGAAAGTTCAACTGCATCTGAGTTGTTTCATTTAAAATTAATTGTGGTAATGTACAGAACCAAAGTTAGAAAAAAAGTTGTCTGTCCAAATATTTATGGACCTAAATGTATACCAGTTACCAGCTTCTAATAAACCCATATAATGTACATACTAAACCCACAACAATTTGAACCAATGAACATATGAATGTTACAACTATATAGTATATAGTGTAGTAAATACAGAGTAGTACAATCATTATGGAGTATGAGCACGGAGTTTGAGAAGCGTTTCGTAGATATAAACCCACTATATCAGGAAATGACTATATGGAAGAAGGTAAGTGCACCATATCATGCCACCATCATTGGGATCTGGATGGAAGTAGTTCTGTACAAAATTCCATGAAATCCATTTCATTAGGAAACTACTATATGTAAGAAGGTAAGTACACCATATCATGCCACCGTTATTGGGATTTGTATATAGAGATCAGTTGAAAAGATTTAGTACAGAGAGAATTTCTCAATCTTTTGCACGTACATGTGACATTACTCACCGGACACCTTAATAAAGGTTACCCTTATATACAATCAGATTTTGTGTTTGCATGAATGTGGTAGCCCCTTTGAACTACTTCCATCCAGATCCCAATGATGGTGGCATGATATGGTGCACTTACCTTCTTCCATATAGTCGTTTCCTGATAAAGTGGATTAATATCTACAAAACGCATCTCAAACTCTGTACTCATACTCTATATTGATAGTAGTACCTTGTATTTACTACACTTTATATTGATGTAACATTCATGTGTTCCTTGGTTGAAATTGTTGTAGGTTTAGTAAGAACAACATATGGATTTAGTTAAAAGGTGATAACTGGTATATCATGCTCTGCTTTTATATGTCCTTGCTGTTCTTTTTAAAAAATATTACTCAATGAATCTGTTTTTATAACAAATATTGTTTTGCGGCCCTAAAACTCCATTATGGAACAGTGTACCTTGCTTTTTTGTGTGTCTGCAGACTAGTACCAAGTGCGAGTTCTCATATTAGGAAAATAAGTAAATTCAAAGTTTTATTTAAAGCCGCATATAAAGTTGTTCATAAATTAAGTTGCTTAAAAATGAAGCATCCAAAGCATAAGAGAAAGGCACGTTATCTCAGGTTTATTTTATTTTGGGAGAAATATCAACAGCAATTTGTTGTTGTTTATGTTTCCTTGTATTAAAATGCTATAGCAATAACTATTCACTCCACAATACATTATGTTCATAAAATCTAGAACACAGGGTGCTCTAGTTTGTTCTAGTGCATGTAGTAGATACATCCTGAAATCCCTTTCCACCTCTAAAAACCCAATTCAACCTGACAATGCCTATTCTCTACCCTTCTGACTGCTGGCTTGGTAGTAGCTTAAAAAAATGGGGGTGATGTACACTTTGGCAGGAAAGCTGAAGTAAAAGGGGCAAATTGAACGTTACTGCTTAAACAATACAAAAAAAAAAAAATAAAACATTCAGGAAGTAAGTTAGTAAAGCAGCAGCAAGAATAATGAATACTGTAAGGATGCTGAATGGGGGAAAAGCTGCATATATTCCGGCCATCTGTATATCACAGCAAGCTACCCAATTCGATATTTCAATATAAATTAGTGCGCAGTGTCAGTGAGAAGACTGCACTTTATTGACACAATATTCATATAATCATAGGCATTCATAGGCAACTTAATGCTAACTGTAAGTGCTTGTATATTATTAGAATTTTTTAAAACATGACTGTAGGTGATTAAGAACACCACAAATAAAGAAACCAGCAGCACACGCCAGATAGCTTCATAACTATTGCAATTTATTTGTGATCAGAAAAAAAGGTAACACACATATTTAACAGCATTTATGGTTCAACAAGAGTGACCTATTTGGGAAACAAGGGCTCCTTCACCATAACTATGCCATTTTGGAGCAGATCATCCATGCTCTGTTATTATTCAACATACATCAGAATCATTCAGAAATCATGAAACAGATGAACTCTTAAAAAAGGCAAGAACTATCTCCTAAGTGTTGTATAAACAATTACATAAACTGATCCTCTTTTCTGAGAAAACAGGAACAAGATAATACTGTAAGTGGTCCAAAGAACAAAAAAAAATAAAAATAAACATACATCATTAAATAACTCAAGATATTACAAAATCTCCTGAAAAATATAATAAATACATACAAGTGCATTTCAATGGAATGTTCACCTATACTGGCCTATTTAAATAGCCAAAGGAAACAATACTAATACAATGCAAAAAAAGATGTTCTGGCATTTCAAAATTCAACACAAGATTCCAAAACAACACAAAGACAGTATGGAAAGCCAAAAGGCGCCAAAATCAAAATGGCTAACAGAAAGCAGAAACAAAACACAATCACACCGGTAACAAAAAGTTGAAAGCACACCAAAAATGATGGTAGAAACAAACCCAAAGAAATGAATGAAAAAGAGATTAATGAATCTAGACTGGCAAAACTGTAACAGCATGGAAGGCTGGTGGGGCACTGTGAAGCTTAAAACAATAGTATGTAACAAGAAAAACAAAGTAAAGTACTGTATAAACAACCAGTACTACAACAAAATGTCACAGAAAAAAAAATATCCAAAGCTGTAAATGCTTGTTACCTAATCATTTGTGCAAATATGCCAAGACAATGAATCAAGGCATTTTAAATTCAAAACACTGTATAGTAGAAAGCAAAATCATTGATACATGGGATAACATAGTCCTTGTTACTTTTATCTATTTTTTTTAAGATTATTATCAGCTGTAAGAAAATTGCAACACATAGAAGAAAATTTCAAGATGATCGGGCATGCCAAATACATCATTTGATATACATGTAGTGGTGAGAAAAATAGTCCCCATTCAGTAGTATGGTAATAAATCCACAAGGATACAGTATTATTTCAGTGTTAAAGACAAGTACAATACCAATGGCATATCACACAACTAGCCAAAAGGTGACAAGCATATGGTTCCACATTCCACAAGTGCCCAAGGTTCTAGAGGTCTAATCTAAGTTTAACCTGAGCCATTACACAAAGTCCTCAGTACCAAGCAAGAAGTCAGTGAACCAGACATATTCTAGTTAAGCATAGCCCAATGTTTTTTCTTAAAAGGCTTTATGGGGGCTTAACCTGAATAGGTGAGGTACCTTCTGTAGGCATCTGCTATAACAACCCATACAGCCACGCTGGAAAAAGCAATGTGCCCTCTTAAAAGACTTGCTGTACCTTACTAATGTACCATGTTGATATTGCGTTGTGTAGTAGATGGGCCCAGTCATTTCTTTCATGTTTATCAGGGAACATACAAATAAATAAATAAATAAATAAATAATAAAGTGCTTGTGTTTTCATTCATTTCAAATGGCAAGATGGGCCATAGTTTCTAATTTTCTGGTTGCCGAGTGTACATGCCTGACACAGAGTGTCTCATAATGCATCAAACTACTGACATTTTAAATAATTTTAAAGGAGAAATAGTCCCTTTCACTACTAGGCAAACTCCTAGGGGTAAAGCAAAATATTTTTGGCTGAACCGCTGTCAGGATATAAAAATGCAGCATTCCCTTTTGAATATAATTTACATCTGATCATGGCTGCTGCCACAATACCGCATGTTTATGATTCCTAAACATTCTACAGTAAAAACAGCCAGTGAAATCTGGTGCGATTTACCAATAGGAAAGAAGGCAGATATAAGAATATAGTGTGGACAAAAACTTGTTTGGCATTGTTGTGTAAAATACTACACAAAAGCCAAACTTAAAAGAATTTTGAAAAAGATGAGGGTCTTCAAAACACTTATACAAGGGTATGAATGAGGGGGAAGACCAATAAAACCCAAAAAGAAAAAACAAATACAACAATAATTTCCAGTGGGATGAGTTGCACAAGGTCAAATGCAAATTAGAAAAGAACAATAGCTTAGATAGACTATAAAAACAGAAAACTGGGTCTTACAAAACACAAATTAAGATTACAGTTTATATCAAAATACCCAGGATGGGAGAGTAACATATCTGTCATACATTTAACATAATTTAAATTCGATATATTGCTTATTATTTGGATATGTAAAGAACACTGTTGAATTAATTATACTTTAAAATACATATTCATTGGGATATTAGGATCATCAGGTGAGAGTAGTAGCAGAACTTTTTTACACAATGAAATAAAAAAAAAAAAATTATTTGCAGAAGGTTTGTCATTTTCCTCCTGTGCAATTGTCATTTTCCTCCTACCTCAATTTACATAAATTCTCATAAAAAAAAAAAAATATTTTTACCATGGCCAGTCACAGGCACAAGAAGCTAATGCCTTCACGGTGTACAAAAGAATTCAACTGCGCTCTTTCACATCAATCAACTAGTCCTAAGGAGTTGCCTGCATGGCAACCCACCTAAAGGGTCAGGTATCCAAATTCAGAATCCATAGACATAGGCTCGGACAAATAAACTAAGGCTATTTACATACATCAGATGAACGGTAATGTGCATCTCAGGAAAGAATCTGACGTGTACAGCAGTTGCCCAACATTAACCATGGATCCATCAGGTGATCAAAGGAGGAGAGCACAGTGGGGTGCCACATCCTTCTTCCCCTTCCCTTTCCACAGGGCAGAAAGGATGCTGTGTATAAATATTGTTCATTCATCTGTCACTGAAAACAATCACTAAAGACAGTTTTCATTGATTAAAAATTTACCACGCATACACAGCCTAAGCTATACTGTACCAGCATAGCCGGACAGGGCTCAAACCAGTTAAGGAGAGGCATAAGTTCAGAGTCAACCTTGAGACAAAAAGATAAAAAGGTCAGCCCAGAGACAAAAAGGGCAAATTGTAATAAGTGGATCAACCCTGAGAACAACCAGAATCCCACAACAAGACGACATGAGAATGAGGTCTCCATCAAGAGCTACAGATGTCTGAATAGCGAGGGGAACCCAAGTCTGACCACAGCCAAAATACAGGATTAGAACAAAACAGAAAATATAAAATATGAATGGGACATGACAAACCTCTCACTTAGTCAAAGGGGAACTTGAATATTTCTGAAGATATGATCCATTGCAAACCAGTTCGGACCAACCTAGTCCAGGACATTTCAGTAATTAGCAGTAATATTCCAGAACATGCAGAAAGGTAAACCTGAGAGAATCTAGGGGTGCACCATGAAGATGCTTCTAAGATGGACCAGACACCTGACTTGAGGCTAAGCTAAAATGCTGAGACTCCAAAGCACCAGCTAGAACAAGCAATATCTTAGAGGGTAAAGGTCTGTTTATAAAACATATTGGGGAGTCCAACCAGATCAAAGACTTTTCCTGTGCGATCGAGGGATTAGCAGAAATAAAGGTAAATGTAATTTTTTTCATTTTCAGTTTAGTTCCGCTTTAAGAAATGTAAATAATGCTGGTGCGAGAATAATCTCGCACCAGCATTAGTTACATTTCCTTCTGGGAATAATATGAGGAAAATGACCAGATGGAGGTACATGTAATTCCACCTTTATTAGATCTTTCTTAAGTTGTAAAATGTGAAGGCTCCCATAGAGGCCTTGGACCTGAACTGGCAGAAAAGTGCAAATATCTTCTGCTTGGAATAAGAGTGAGCATGTTGAGAAAAATCACAATGCAGAACTCACTGACTCAGCAACAAGAGTTCAGTAAAGAAAATTTAACTTTAACCTTTATTGTCTAGAAAAAAAGTGAAACAACCAGATTTCGGCCTGCCAGGCAAAACTGAGATTTATTCAGAGCTTTTAGTTAGTTTTCACTTTAAAAATGGTATTGCCAAGGAGAGAAAGGGGGAACCTGCATTGGATTCAGACCTGGAGTAATTGTGGTTGCAGACCGAAAAGTCTGTAAGGAAAGATAAGAAATAGATTCTACAGGAAAGGATAAGTAAAATGTATGTAGCCTCTACCTTCTGGGTCCGCGAGAAATGTAGTTAAGCAACCCATCTCCGCTACCAAACTATAAGATTTCTATATGCTAGGAGCAAGAAAAGAATCCAAGAGTTCTTAGCTATTATGGATTACCAACTCCAGAAAATGTGGAACTAGTCCCAATCAAGAAACCAGAGCATGAACCAGATATGAGGGTGGTAGGACTATCCTCTGTAAAGCGGTAAGTGAAACTTGAATCTGCCAAAAGTACAACTATTGCCTGCAAAAGATATTAATCTCCCTGCACATTATTACAATAGAATAAAGAATCAGTCTCCTTGCACATTATTACAATAGAATCTAGAATCAGTGATTTTCTTTTCTTTTTTACACTGATTACCAAAAATATAGACTTTAATGCCAAAGTTAAAAAAGGACAAATTACAACGGAAAAACAATACCTGACTGCATAAGTATATACCCACAATTATATGAAACAACAAAATTATAACTGGAGCAAGAGATCGTCTGTGTTTAGTAAAGGGGTTTCAAGTGATTAAAGAGTAGACCCTCATGCATAAGGAAGCTTCAGCATAGTGCCATTACCTACAGCATGAAAACATTTTAACAAGCTCTGTAAAAGCAGGTGCTTAGTACAAGGCAATATTAAAAGGAAATGTAAAAAATTGCCACATATAACTTGTACATATTAAATGGGAACTAAAAGGGAAAGCCACAGCAGTGTTCCCATGCTAGGAAAATAGTAAGGGAGCTCACCCAAAAACCAATAACCATTTTGAAGCAGTTAAACCCAGATAGCGTAGATGGCTTATACTGTGTATACAACTGATCCAGAATACTTTATCGATTACAATATCTCATTAGTAAGTTTTCAATTCATCCGTTAAGGAATTTGTGGCTTAATTTTAAATTTGTTCAATCACAGGGCCTGATTTAGTAAAGCTTTCCAAGACTAGGAAGCTTTAATAAGAGTGAACCTGGGTGATCCAGGAATGGATCTGATCAAGGACTGAAAACATTTGCCAACTATAACCAAATATTTTTTTTTTTAAATAATCCATTACAGGTTTATTGAATCACCCATAATAATCTATATTCTCCAGCTTTATTAAATCAGACCCACAATCCCCATGGCAGAGCTGGAGCAGGTAAAAAAAGACAAATTAAAGTGGGCTTAAGGGCAAAGCAGATGGAGTCTGTCTGAAAAGGGGTCTAATTTGTAAATGCAACAAGAGACATCAACTAAATACGAAGTTAAAGGAGGTGCATATCAATGCAATAGGTTACTAGGGGTGTATTTATAATGAAGTGAAAATGACAACTTTTCTGAGACCTGTTTTCACATTGAGATGAAAGAGGTAGTTTCTGTTAAGGAGTGTAAAAAAAATAAATTTACTGCTATTCAATGCTCTACAACAATTAAACATTTATTACTAAGATGGGATTTTGTTTTAATAGGAACCAACTGTATGTTAATAATACATGTAATATTAGTCAGTGTTCTCACCAGCACCTTTTTGACCTTCATTAACCACCCAGTGGTTTTTGGGTGGTTACCGAAAAGTCAGGTCACAATACAGGGGGGCTGCATATTGTTTTTTCACACCAAGCTAAAAAAGAAATTCTGGGGAGAACACTGATAGTATTCAGGATATAAATTCCTTGCCTTTTTTAAATCTTTATATTGTTCTCACATTTACAGCAGGCCATCTAAAGGGTTTTAATGCTGTCAGTGTCCTCATTGAGAAGATACACTGTATCAAATTAATCTGATCCCCAATGTTGCTAGGAAAGAAAGTGGGAGTAATTAAAAAATTGAGTCACCAAAACAGGAACGGAAGAGGAATCTTCCCAAGAAAACACTTATTCCCAAGTCAATTCTCTACACTTTCCCTCTCTTCGTGTTGAATCTACAGGATATACTGTGAAGAGAAAGAACTGGCAGAAGTTTTACATTTCCCTGCTCTAAAAAAAACAAAAACATTTTGTTGTAGTTGTACTTTTAGAGATGTAAACAGAAGGTAAGTACCCATGTGTGCCATTGTTTGGCTCACATCATAATTTTCAGATGTTTTGTTAGACAGCTTTGGGTGCACAGAAATATAGAGAATATATAATTAAATCATGTTGTATGGACTGAATGCTGTCTTTGCATTGACTGCATACAAATAACTGCAACAGATCATTTTTTGAAATTGCAGTCATTTGGCTAAAAGTAGAACGCCAGTTAATAATTGTTTTGTATAGTTGAAGTTTAAAACCTTACTGTTGGTGTCTTCACTGGAGAAATTCTTTCTTTGTAGGTATGAAGTTGCTAATGAATAATCACTAGTCAGAAAGAACAATGCTGAGATGCATTGTAAGAACAAAATATTTTCAGAACAATTCTGAAATACTTTTTTTCTACATAAATGAGTTTACAAGCTGGACCTCCGTGTAACTAGTAGCAACTGATGGAACAAACAGCAAAATAAATGGCACCAAAATGTCAAATGGTTTTACACAATTGCAGTGTGCATAATAACTTCAAAGATAAAAGTACTTTTAGTAATGTTATTAAACATAAACTATACATTGAGTATTGTATAAAGCTGAAATTTGGGTAAAGTTTTAATTTAGCCTTGGGTCCCCATCTAAAGAGTTCAATGCTGGATTTAAGTAGGTGTAGATAGTTTGGGAGAAAAACTGAACCCATCACTACACCACCAGCTGGCAGTCTCATACTTTCAACTAGATTGCTCCTTCAAAGCCCCTTCATAAGCTTTGCTGCAATGCAAATCAGACCACCGTTGTAATTTCTTTAAAGTAAGTCTAATATCCCTGAACTTTATGGGATTGACACCAAGACCCCACCAACACACTGGAGTGTCAGGTGGCCCAGGAGTGGGTAGCTTGCCTACGGATCCTAGGGTAAACCAAGTTTTACTTCTAAGGGGTTTTTTCATAAAGCAGTAACAACATTTAGCAAACATTCTCGGGTGGAGAATAAATCACTGCTATTGAAAATCAGAGACTTGAAAGATGCTCCACCATAGAATATTTGGTTAATGTAAAATTGACTGCTTAATAAATAGACCCTCCAATCTATCTAACAAGCATCCCTGAAGTGAGGAACAAGACTTAATGCAAGGATACATTAAAGTTTATGCACAGCTCAGACTTGCATCATTCTGTGCAATTGGTACAGCCAAACACAACAGTTCAAAGAAAAACCCTAGGCATTTACTAAACATAACCTGCCTTGTTTTTTTGACATACAGGCTACAGCTAGGAGGAGTTTCTGAGAGAGCTGTGACATGAGGAAGACAAAAATGCAACTGTAATGTAGCAGAGATGTCTGCTTGAAGGAGTCTACCATCTACTTGTGGATAAATGGTAGAGCTTAAATGCTGGTAGAGGGAGATCAGGATATGTGGAGGGGAGCAGAAGGGAACCAGCAAAACATTAAAAAAAAATGTGGGTGTGCCAATTTTGTTAATGACACCTTGGATAAATATTCTGTAATACGAAGGCGTAATTATTCTTAAAAAAAAAAAAATATATACAGTAAATACAGTGAAATTGGCCAACATATACAATAAACTCAACACACCTACATTTAAACATTCTAAACCCTTATACATGCAAGTTATTGTAAACTTTATATTAAGAATACTGCTGCAGTTGTTACTTTTAGAATAACACTTGTATAATCATTGAATGGCAATAATTGTTAAATATATTTTGGCACTTTTCAAAATGAACTGAGAAACTGAAATATATGAAAAAAAATAGTAAACACTGACTAAAGCCCATTATGAATTTCCAATTGTAAAGCACTAAAGGAATACATTAGTTTCTTAAATTATATCTTGATTTTTGCTGTAACTTGTAATTACAAAAAATATGTACTTTAGTAAATTCAAGTAGATGGGAGTGGGCGCTTTAGGAGACCACAGAAAATCTCTGGGCACCCTCACTGCTTCAATTTTTTGTTTACTTATAGGCATTTTTTTCTAGTTTATGCCATGATCATGTAAGGTTTTTTTTGTGAAATTCTCACCCTTATCAGGTACTTCGTTTTCATCTCAAAAATGTAAAAAAGGTCCTCCTTGAAGTTGTAAAGAATTTTATCATGGAAATACTTTGCAGATATCTGTTGAAGTAGTTTAAAGTTAACCTGACCTTGCCTATAAAAAACATTTCTTTGGCAGTACTATTAAACTGCCCACAAGTAATACTGACTGGTAAAATGCAGGTAGCGGACCCCAAGCCCATGTGTACATGAGGCTTAAACTCTCAATCTCCATTCCCTGTTAAATTCTATAAACTTTACTGACCACTGATGTACTGGTATAAAACATGACAGGGGATGAGGAGGCGGGTCAGGTTCACATACGGGTTACCTCAACTAGGCAACAGGTTACCTCAACTAGTATTGCACATCCTACTGAACTTAACAAAAGCATTAACACAAATGTCACTTCTAATATTAAATATTCAAGTGTTCCACATCACAAAAGAAAACAAAAAAAAAAAGACAAAAAAGTAAACAAACTACACTCTCGCATGTTTCTTCTTTCAGCTATAAATAACTACCCTGTTCTGCCAACTGCTGTAAAAATGATTACATATTACATGCTAAATACATGTCCAAGGAGTTACTGTAATACTTTACACAGAGGATTTGCTCCACTGTAAGATATATAGAAGGGAAAAAGAAAATTCCACAGCATAAAGCTCACTAATTTGTAGTATCTAGTCTAGATTTACAGCCATGTCATCTTTACCAAAGCAATCTAACCAATTCCTCACCTGCAGCAGGCGGATGCTGACCACTAACCGTTGGCAAATCCAGAGAACTATCAGACATACCATGCTTCAATTCCCCGCCCAAATCTGACAACTTCATATCAAACTGGATAGAAAGTGCATCTTCAGAGTCATCCTTTCCAAAGCTGCTACCACCAATTGAAGGAAGATCTAAGGACTTAATAGAGACAGAGTCCTCTTTGGCTTGCTTAAGGGCAGCAAACTTGTCCACAAAAGATTTTTCAGAGTTGCTCTCGGCAGTGGTAAATTTGTCAAATTGGAATGCGAAGTCATTGTCTTTAGGGAGACTGGCAGCATCTTTAGATTCATCATACCCAGCACAAGAATTGTCCAGAGAAAGGTGCTCAAACAAATCATATTTGTTACTAGATACTGAAGAAGTGGGTTGAATTATTTGGCTCAAACCAGTAGAGAGTACTGGATCAATTGTACACAATTCCTGCTTGAAGGCTTCATATTTGTCTGCAGTTTTTTGTTCCACAACACTGCTGTTACTTGTCAAGAAATCAGTAAAGTCATTTTGGCTACCAGCAGATGTATTACTGGTTGGTCCTCCAAAAAGTGTGAAGTCTCCAAATTCATCAAGTAGGGAGGAACTTTTAGCAGGCACAGCTGACACAGGAACATGTGAGGATGATGATGAAGATGACAAAGGTAATGATGACAATGTTAATGAAAGTGCAGGCACAGGCAATGAAACAGGCTTGGATGAATGGAATGTTTTTGGAAAGGCATTGCTTGCAATAGAAGGAAATGAAAGGTCGGATGAGGAGGTCAGCTGAATAGGTGGTTTCTGGGTAGGGCCAGTATGAAATCCAAGAGACGTTTGGGTTTCTCTTAACGGCGTGTCTAAAGGAGATATGCTGTCTGCTGTTTTAAAGTCTGTGAATCCATCATCTGCTGAAGATGATTTAAAATCGGTAAAACTATCGCCTATGTAATCAAAACAAAACAGAAAATTAAAAATTAAAATGTAGGTTATATAGGTGAATGATTTCAAACAGCCTCTTTTAGAAATGTCTTACAGAGATCAAAGAGGAAATATAGAACTATTTCTATACAACATTATGAGAACAAAGAGAATCAACCATTATTATAAAAACATGTTCACCCCTAAGGCAACAGTTCATAAAAAAACTAAAACAAACGAACAGACTCACTGAGATGGATAAAGGCTAATCCTGTCAGAACTTTGAAAAACCACCTTTTACCCTTATTACAGCACTGAGTCTGTTGGGATAGCCAACATAAAAAGTTATCATATTTTATGTCCCACTTACTTATTTCTATGAATTGTTATGATGGTGTGTTGTCTACTTCTAGGTAGGACTTTTACACTTTTACAATAAAAAAAGTTTACTTTCAACTATACCTAAAGATTTCTAATTCCTAAAAGATTAAAAAGTGACTAATATTAAATACTAGAAGACTGCACAGAAGCAATAAGGTTAGGATAAATCCCTGCCTCTTAATAACTCTGGGAATTGTTTTTGTTGTTGTAAAAGTGCAGTAACCCTACTTGTATCATAACAGATATTGACATTTAAAAGGGGTTTTCCACAAAATTACACAATTTAGTTTACAAGTTTTCACCACTACAATTCTGACTTCCATCTAAAGCTAGGAGAAACATGTATCCATTTGACAAAAGATAATTAATGTAGATTTTATACATCCTAAAGACTGTAGTATGGTCCATGTTCCAGGAGAAAGGTGCAGTGCGCCCATGGCCATCAGTGTAAGCATTTGTAATACAATTTTTAATAATGTTAAGAAAGCACCCAAAATATATGTAGTTTTCTTTTATTTTAACCTTACCTATAAAGGGACCGGTGTTTTCCAGTTTGCTGTCCACATCAATTGTTTTAAATACTGCGTATTTATCAACCACAGGAGGTGCAGTCGTTTGTGTTCCAGATACTGGCATTAGTAAAGGGGGAGCACTGAGCAATAAAAAATAAATAATAATAATCAATTTTACCAATTACCTGTTACATGTTAAAATAAATGCTCACTGAATGTTGCACACTTTTTAATATCCTTATAAACACCACTGATCATATTTAAAGCAGAACTAAACCTAACAATTAAAAAATTCCCCCTCCTCCTATGGAATTTTGGGGACAGCTCTGTATTCATTAGGGAAAGATGGCAAACAGGACTGCAAATTTATTTTTTTGCACAAGGGACATCACTTCAGTCTCTTCTGCGATAATGTAAGCGTTTGAGTTGAGTTCACTAGAATGTCACAGCTAATGTAAACTCAGCCTGTGTATAGGTTTGGGAGTGTTAACTTTTCAGGTTTAGGTGGCCATTGCAAGCATGCAACACTTTTGGTTGAATATTTGTACAGTGGGAAATGAGTATTTGACGCACCCAGAAGCATCATATACATACAGCCACCGAAGGTCAGAAACATGGTGGAGTTTAAAAACACTGGGGTGTGTTAAAAAAGTTGTAGGAAGGGCAGTGAGAATGTACAAAGTAGAATAATATACCATAGAATCTTCAAAAAACAGAAAATCTTTGGTCAATGTTGGTGACCTCAACTCCTACAAATGGCAGTTTCTTGCTTATCCTGCTAAACATGTTTCCCTTGAATGCTCTCTCTCACGTAGGTACTTCATGTTCCTTTACCTGTAAAACCTGAAGTGCATCCAATCAAACATTATATTAGCCTCTGTACCAAGCATGCATCCTGAAGTTTACATTTTGTATGCCGGAAAAGGGCACAAGAATGAAAAAGTGACATAAAGCCCAAACACCAGTAGAAGATGGTCATGTGGGCAACAAAATAGTTTCACGTGTACAGAATTTACATTCCATCCAAATGAGGGCAATAGTTGGAAGAAGGCTACAACACTGGTGGCTGGGTGGAAAAGGGATATCTCAGAAGTGTACAGAGAAAACTCTGAAGGTTAATATATATTTATTTTTTTTACTATATTTGTTTGGATGTTTTTTACAACTAACTTTAATGCTTTAATCACTGACCCAGAACAGGTGTACAGCATAAAAGCAAGAGATAGCCAGCCAAGTAGCATATTTTGTGGAGGTCAGAAATAGCAGTCTATATATTTATTAGTACAAACAAACTTATTATCTGGTTACAAAACACTGAAATGTGACTGGGTACTCAGGTTTTTACACTCTACATTCTGGTATGCCTACATTATTTGCACAGAACGGGATTTGTTCATATTTGATGCCCCAGATATGCACTTAAGTCTGGAATAGGAACATCACATGGAGGAAAATAATTATTATTTAAACATACAGGGTAATAGTGTATGTTTTACTACCTGCTCTTTAGCAGTGAAGATGGCATTTTGGATTTATCACTTTGGAAATCAGAGAAAGAGTCATCAATAAGTCCAGATTTGGAGGCATCTTGAAACTCCTGGAAATCATCATCTTCAGGCTTGAAAAGCTGCTAAAAAAAAAAGAAGAGAAAAGTTATACAGCCTACTAAAGCTTTTTATCAATGACCTAACAAAATTATATTAAAATTTTCAGCAAATAATTGAAACACTGGTTTATGAAATCCTGCCAGTAGCATTCTTATAACTTATGCTGTTTTGAAAGCATAATATTGTGTGTGGTGTAAAATACTCCATGCTTATGAAAAAATCAAATCATTATTTCATGTCAATCTTTTCATTCATAATAACAAAATTATAATAAATATCATGCTGATATTATATGAAACACTGTCCAGTAATCTGCCTGGCCAGAATTTACAGAATATGAAGACTAAAACCACAGATGGCTAATGGTTTTACTAGGTTCAAGTTTTATCTTCATTGTTTTTCTAATACACGGATTGTAATCAGAAAGGAGATACAGATAAAACAGTCCTTACCGGTTGAGTAAAGGTTGATGGCATAAAGGGCTGCATTGTAACATTTCCTGCCACAGCTGGTGTATTCTTCATTGTTACAACTGGCTGGCTGACATCCAGAGGCTTAGAGGCAGCAGGCCTTTGAGAAACACCATGCAATGGATCCACAGTTGAGGGGAAACTTACTTGAAAGCTACTTAAAGTTGGTATAGGTGCTGAGGAAAATTGATTCAGCACATCCATAGTCAAGGAACAATCTCCCCTCTGTTTCAAGGAAAAAAAAAAAAAAAAAAAAACATATGTGTCTATTTTACACAACCAATAGTGAACTACATTTTTCCATTAAAATATTTACATAAGTGCACTGTATTGGAGCAAATACAACTTGAGAAAAAAAAAATAAAAATAAAAAGTGTATGAATATTTTTATACTGGCTCAGAGACAGAGGGAAAAGTCTTCATTATTAAGGCCCCCTGAGATTGCTTAAAAACATTGATCATTAATGTGTACTCGAACTGGCTCAAAATATTTATAAAAAGGTAAAAAAAAGTGCTAAATGTCCTGACAATATGATAGCTAAAATCTGAATTGGACAGAAATTAGGACTACTTGGGCAATCTGGATCTAGGACCGAAGGAGATTACCATTGACACTGGGGTCAAGTTGAAGCCCAACATAGATACTTGCAGAAACCACCTAGCCTTATTTCAGTGCGGTAGTGACCTTAGAAACATTTCAGGACAGCTCAGGTTGACTTTAAAAAGCAGCCTGCAGGCTCCAGTCGTGTGACCTGAGCTTAAAAGGCGATTCTGGGAAGGAGGATATAATTTGGTTTGCTGCAAGCAGTGGAAGCAGTTTTCTTAGTCATGACTTTCAGGCAAATGCAAGATAGTAACTTTGTTGCAAGTGACAGGCAGCATGGAGTGAATCTTAGAGCTGGATGTACACATTTTTCTTTCCCCTCCATGTGTAAGCAAAATTCCCCTAAGATGCTTTATATAGGAGGATAGACAAACCTATTTTTATAATGGTTTATTATGTGAATATTTATTAGGAATTATAGTATCGGACACACACTAAAAGAACACATACATTTTAATAAATCACAAAACAAGTTTAAGACAACATGAAGCAGTTTTACCTGGGCAATGCCAATCATGGCAAGCACGATATACAATTCTTCTTTAGTAAGCTTTCCTGGAGTAGTTTGGTTTGCCATTGCCCAAATCTGACCCAGCATTTCCCGAGGAAGTCCAGAGGACAGAAGGATTGGATATAGCTTGGCTGTGTCTATTCCTGATGGAGTAAGGGTTGTTTCCAAAATACTTTTGTAAAGGTCTAAAGAAGAATAAATATATATTTTCATATTTTCAGAAAAAGCTTATTTTACAACATTATCACTAACTTTTGTAAAAGCAATTTTAGTAATAGACAGATTCTGCTAGGAATATTAGCCCTTGGATAAACTATATGTCTTGCAGCTCCTTTTTGCATTCATGTGAAAAATACTAAAAAAAAAAAAAAAAAAATCCAACAGGAAGCGTAGGATCTCCTTTTAATCGCCACAGCAGATGTGTAGAAAAAAGCATGTCATGAACAAAACTTCCAAGATTTGTAAGTAACAGTTAGGTGGTCAAATCTTTTAGCATCTTCCAAAAACCCCATATATCAGTCTCGGATAAACCCACTTTTTACATACATACAAAAGAAGTTGCTCTATAAAGTTGAAAGTAAGGGATGGGAGCTGTCAGGAATGTTCATATACACCATATCTTGCAAAAGATAACTAAAATAAATTGTCCTTGACCTCTAAAGGTAATCCTGCCCATTTATTATCCAGTCTAGGCACTAATAACCCCCACAAAACTGTGCAGATAAACAATTCAACATTCTTCATTTCATTACCATCCATGGCAATTGTCACATGCAAACATTAAAGAACACTGCAACTTTTTCTGAAATAAGCAAATACCCTGGATATTGTATATGGTAAAATATCATATTCCAGTTGTGTAAAACAAAATAATTTTACCTTAATAGAACATCCCTAACAGATCACATTTGTTAGACATTGTGGCAGCTGAACCATGAATTGTGTGGTACAGATTAAATAAGGGCGTTCCCTTATTGACAATACCTGCTTCCTTTCAAAAAAGGCTGCAGCCACAGTTGTGTAATTGATATAGCCACCAAAACAGAAAACTATTTTTAAGAGTGGTTTTAATCTCCACTTAGTTTAAACAAACAAAAGGACTGCAATACAAATTTAAGAGGAAATACCTGGAACAAGACTGTCATTGTAAATCCATGAAGGTAGCATCGGTTCAGCTGCTTCACTTGAGAACATCCTAACGCCAACTGTTAATAAAAGGGAAAAACAATTAAAATCCATATTCATGCCTTACAAACAATTCAAACATTATCTTTTTTTTTTTTTTTTTTTTTTAAGAGCTCTTCTGCAAGCTTGTAACTGTTTAATGACCAAGACAAACTCTGCAGTTTCTTTTTTGCATATCAAAGCACAGCTGAGGATTTTATACAGTAACTGACACCATGCTGCCTAATAATATGTTGAAACAAACATCTGTCCTAATTGCATTTTTTTTAAAAATGTACTTGTTCCGACTTACTTACAAACTCAACTCAAGAACAAACCCACAGTCCCCATCTCGTAAGTAACCCGGGGGACTACCTGTATAACAATTTTATGGAAAGACTATGTTGTTGCAGCATGAAGCTCCGTCCAATGAGTTTGGAGGCATTTACTGAAACTTGACCAGATAAGATGTTTTAATAAACCTCAGAATTCATTGTGTAACTGTCATTAGCAGTTGAAATTTAGACATCAACATAACATTGGCAAATGGTCCAACTCTTGCTTCATGCTATTTAATATGAAAAATTTGACAGGAATATAGGCTCTTTAGGCATCACACTGAATAAAGAAGCAGCCTAAAGCAACAATACAAATTTCATTGCTCAGTATTGGCAACCTGTAACTACATTTAGTGCTTGATTTGGCCAGACCACGTTATACTAATCCCTGACTTGAGATAAATCTCAGGTCCCAAAGTAAATATGACACAAAGTTTAAATGTACAAAAGGTATCTATAGAAAGTGACAATATACTTTTTTTTTTTTTTTTTAGACTTTGTAAGTATGGAAGGAACCCCACTCATTTGATTGGGTTGGGCTATGCAATATGCAGAACATCACACAAAAATGTAGTTGAAGTGCTTTGAGCAGTAGGGATTGGTAGGTGGGCTTTGGGGTCCCTTTAATGAATTAATTTATTAGAACACAGCACACAGACGAGTGTTCTGTGTGATGCGTTAACATACAGGTTTCTGCATTGAAATGAGGTTAACTAGTGGTAACAAGCCCAAACACTAAGGAAAGTAGACAGAAAAGCAGGAATGGTAAGGCTTTTCACAGGAGAGAAACCTAATCCTAATCTTTTTTAGCAAGTTTAATACAAAAACATTGAATACTGAATGCATGCATTAAGGATGTACAGGTGGATATGTGTAATCTTGTGTCCTCCTTTCCACACTTGTTCAGGTGGGAGTGACCTGATAAGAAGATGGTTGTGGCTGTTATGCCTGATGAGTCATGAGAAAGAAAACAGCTAATAATAAACAAAATATAGTCTCATACTAACAATTGCAAGTTTTTTTTCACATTATAATGTAACAAGGAGGTTTGATCAAAGTGAGCTAGCAATGATCATGTAACAAGTTGATTGGTTGAGATCAGTGTATATTTGTTAACTCCAGATATCATAGAATTGAGTGCTGATGCTGACATTTTCTGGAAACACTTAAAGAAATGCCAGCTTCTCCCTGCCTGACCCTTCCCAGTTACATGATATAAAAATGGGCACTCCCTGGGGTAAATGGAGTCGTGTGATCTTGCTGCTGGAACTGCTGAACTGTTTTGGGCTATTGTACATCTCCAATAAAAATAAGCACTGACTTGTAATTATACAGTGTTTTGTGTTGTTCTTTATTAAGTGTCCAGAACCTCATGCATTATTTCTTGCAGTCTTTGTAGTCTCATTATTGAAGACAATTTTATATTTGATGATGTCTAAAATGCCATATTTTGTTCCTACCTGTCTAAAACAAATAAAAATACCTTAACATAATTTTTTTTACAGAATATAGCAAAGCCAGAAAATATTTGTTATAAAAGAAACAAGCAGACAAATTAGGAAGCGATACATTTGCTGTCCATCCAGCCAAAGAAAAAAAAGTTTTATTGGATGAATTTAGCGTGAGATATAAACATTGCATGACAAAATACAAATAAATAGAACAGGTAATTTTTTGTGTCTGTAGAGGGTTGCTTACAGAAACTAAAGTCTAAAAATATCAAACAGAGTTAGCATGTATGAAATTGGAACCCCAATAGCATCACACACAATTCTTTTCTTGTTTTTTCCAAAACACTACTTAGCAGACCTCAATGAATTCACCAATCATTTTTCTTGTTTTTTTACAAAAAATTAAAACAGGAAGATTGAAGATAGAAAATAAAGGGGCTCAAAATGTGGTGGTGTACTGGGGAGTGTGGGGGGGAGATAAGGTCTATCTAACCTTTTAAAGATTTGATAATACAAAGACAAAACAACTCTTAAAATAAGCAAGACATCAATCATTTCTAGCTGGTCTTGATTAGGTGGGGTAGTCAACTGCTGCATAGGCTACAACAGACTGATCTGTTAGATAAGTTAAGTGTATGAGCTTATGTGTATAAAATGGCAACAAAATGTATAGTCCTGCATTTTTTACCATGTTTTAGCACAAGCTATTAGCATGAAAAATACATATTGATCTGCTTTTTGGGGACTTTTCTAACCTAATCAATCACTCCCACTTTCAATTCTTTACAACAAAAATGCTTATTTTTCTGTAGTCCAAGATAATAACTAAGAGGGCTGTTTAAAGTAACACAAGCAGTGTAGAGAACACAGGACAGCTCTAAACTTAGGACAAGATCAACATTTACCAGAAAAGGGGACATAGAAAAGTTCATTGATATGACAGAAAACCTCCTCAAGCTTGACCTGCCACTAGGATCTTCCTATTTGTACACTTTTGGAGATGTTGGTTGCCCTGATAGATTGCTTAAAGATGACAAAGTGATTTTTGAGTGATTTATTTGGATCCATATGTCTGTGGACAGAGCTTTTTGTCTGGTTGAAATTGTTTTTTCCTAAATGGAATGCCACTCAGATGCAGCCAGCTTTTCATAACCACAAAACATGTAGAGTTGCCCGACGTAGCCCCCAAGGGTTTGAGCAAAGAGATAAGGAGAGACATTTTCTTTACAGCCCAGTTTATTATAAACATATCATTTCCCTACAGCATTACCTGGTTTCCTTGCATGCATTATAGGAGTTGGATGCATTTTGGCATCCCTGGAAAAACCGTCCAAGTTTCCTTTAATGGCTTCCAGTGCATCATCTCTATTTTTTTCAGTAGTCTAAAAGAATTAATTAGTGAATGCAACAGAATTAGTTAATTTAAAACATAAAGAGAATAATTTAGGACAGGGCTTGCTTAGGATTCTAAATATTCAGTGAAGGCATTTGACACAGTTAATAAAAATGTGAGAAAAGAAAGCTGGGGTTTTTTAGGCAAAACAAATTTGTACTGTATATTTCACACAATTAATCATATATAACAACAATGGTGATATGTGGTCATTCCCATTAAATAAGCATGGAATATGTAGATCATTAGCTATACACATCAGATACCTGACTAAAAACACTGACATAAAGTCCCTTGCCTCGAAGTGTTTCACAATATGGCTTCCTCAGGGGATTGGCAGAGACCGATAATAGCAGATGGATAACTGTAAATAATCATCTTACACAAACCTCAGCTATTTACAACCATTTTGGACCTTGTTTATCCACCACACCAATATATCAACCCACTACTATCCTCAACCATATTTCCATGATCTTCTTGTGTATATCTTGTACTCATACATTACCATGGACTCTTTATCCCAGCAATACCACAGCATATTCTTAACCCATACACACTTACAGCAATTTATTTGTCCCCAAACATTACCCATCATTTACTCACCAGTAATCACTATATCTTGAACCCACATGTCACATATTTTTCATCCAACATACAAATATTTATTTGGTTGATTTATGTATTTTTGTTGAATCGTTGAATGATGGTAATTTGTATAAGAATTCATTGCCTATTGTACATTGTAAATACTACCCAGTCTCACACAGAGTATTATAGGTCTCTGCCAGTCCCCTGAGGAAGCCACACGGCAAAATGTGTCGAGTCAAAGGACTTTACGTCTTATACTCCTGTAATTTATTCAGGTTTCTGACATATATAGCTAATGGTCTACATATCCCATGCCTATTTAATGGGAATGACCACATATCATATATTATACATAACATATATTGTTGTTATAAATGATTGTGTGAAATATACAAAACAAATTTGTTTTGCCTAAAAAAAAACCCAGCTATCTTTTCTCTACTTTTTATTTACCTATATATTGTGGGGTGGCAAACATTAACATACAAAGGAAGGATTGCTATTCTTACTATACATTTGATTTGACACAGTTATCCAATGCCTTGAATTCAACACTTTGATACAATGACCTAGAAAAAGTATGATATTCACGAATGCCTGATCTGCATACTTGTTTTGGGTTAGTAACCCAAAGTACCTAAAGAAAAGGGTCAGCATGACAGCAAGGCACTTAACATTTGCAAATTAGTTGATAGCAAAGCAAGTACCTGGGTTTCTCAAAAGAAAGGTTTCCTTTATTGCTAAATGCTATTCCTCAGGAGCCACAAGGTTATACCGGTAATGCATTGTGTGTGTGTGTGTGTGTGTGTGTGGCGACACATGACATTGTCTTGTAAACGTCATGAAATATTACTGGTATGCATTTAGCATTTATAATATAATGGTTTGAAACCCGAATTTCAGCTTTAATATGAACTTTCGTCCAGATCATGCATAGTAACACAATTGCATATTCTGATCATGGAGTAAATACTTTTTTTTCCAAAAATTCATAACACAAGTTTGGAATTTTTTTTCTAAACATAATTTTGTCAGCCTGTCAAATGATATTATTCAAAAGGATATTTCTAATCTGCTAGGAACTGAAAAACCAGACACGAGCATTTGACCTTTAAAAAGGGATAACTATATATTAAAAGCAACCAGATAAGTAAAGAATTACTTGTTCTAAAACTCTTTTACTGGTTGTTAAAAATATGTTACTAGTTCAACATACAGTCTTTTACTGCCAAGGATGTATTCCCTATGTCCCAGCTTTGAAAGGGTTTAAACAACATGTAAGGTGTCAACTCCTGGAGTACTGCACCCTCTCATGGTTCCTGGGCTGTATTCTTCCCCCTGGGAGCCTGGGACAACATTATGTCCCAGGTTGGAGAGCCATAGATTTTCTGCAAAATGTTAATCTGCAGACGCTCCAATCCGATTCAGGAAAGCAATTGTTTAGTACATACTAGTTATCACAACACATTGAAAATTTATATTATTGTGAAGGGTCATTGCATCTACTTGTCAGAAAATGCTCCCAAAGCGGACTGGCTTTGCTTAGAGATACACTTTTAACACTTTTGTAGCCTTTTGTAAGCAAAACCATATATAGCACCTGGCTTGCAGTGCCAGTGTTGTGTATCTTATTTTCACCTTGATCTCTTGTACAATTAAAAACAAAAAAAAAACAGGTTAGCAACATCTTCCCTCCAACAATTCTTTTTAGTGCTTAAAACTTTCTATTCTATATAAAATATTTACCAAGACATGTTGAATTATTAAAGTTATGTAGAGGTTATCAAGGTTATGTAGCGAACAAAACACATAGATTGTTCTGAATACCAAGTTTTGACACATTTCCTTTTCTTTGCAGATAATACCACCCTCTGATGTTGCACGTGTTGAAAGATGCAGAACAAAGATAACACCAAAGCATGACCTAATACCATTGGGGAAATAAACCATAAACTACCAAGCAATATCTGTAGGTTTTTAACTTACTTTAGGTTTTACACTGCTTAGCATTCGTAACTTCTGCTTTTGTTCTTCAAACTGTCTTCTTTTTCTTTCTTCCTCCAACATTTTCTGCTGCTGTTCAAATCGCTTTCTAAATATTTAAATTCAGAGAGGAAAAGAGGTACATACACATTTACAATGGGTAACATGCAAGAGGCAAAAAATAAAACCTAAATAATTAATCTTGTATATACTGGAGTTTAAATCAAGTTTTAGTAATGATTTTTGCAATGTTAGGTACTATAGCCTTAGTCAAGGATTGTTTAGTATATTTAGTGTATTTCAGGTCTGCTAAATTTGGAAATGACATCAGTTTCAATGAATTGGCTCTAGTTCTTGTGATACAGGAATCGTAATAGATGATTTTACCAACACCCAATGTTAACACAGCATATTATTATCAATCTTTACTTACACCAATGTTTTGCATTTCATATATTAAATGTAGCAATATTTTCATAAAACTTTCATTTGCCTTTTTTTGATACTTTTTTTTTAAAGAAATATGAACTCTTCAAGAAGAAGTTGTTTAAACGATAATGTATTTTGCTACATTTGTGGTGAATATTCCCAGCAAAAACAGAGAAGAAACATTACAGAATTTGTAAAACAAGCATATCTTGCATATTTTGGTATTAAACTGAGGGACCAAGATAAATATTGGGCTCCCCATATGGTTTACAAAACTTGTGTAGAGTGTCTACATCAGTGTAAAAATGGAAAATTGAAAAGTTTGAAATTTGGTGTATCTATGGTGTGGCGAGAGGATATACAGGGTTTGGAGTGTAATCCAGAAGTTAGCAGTGGAAGTGAATATGAAGGAAGTGTTTCATCAAACCAGAAGTTCTCCAAAGAAGGAGCTCAATGATTTAATATGTGACCCAAGTCTGTCAAAACAAGCATCTGAACTTTTAGCATCCAGGCTAAAAAAAAAACAACTGTCTGAGATGGGAAGTTAAAATAATGGTTTATAGGACAAGAGAGGTGACACTCCTACCATATTTCAGTGAAGATGAAGACTTGGTGTACTGTTGTACCCTGGCATATGGGCTAGTAGTCGAGTACCAGAATACTAAGCGGAAGACTGGCGGCTTTTCTTATACAGTTCCACTGGAAGTTTGAAATCTGTTTTACTGCATAATGGCAACTGCTATGTATCAATTCTAACTGGTCACTCGACAAAACTTAAAGAAGAATATGAAAATATCAAAATGGTCTTACAAAAGCTTTGCTATCATGAACACCAATGGTACATATGTGTTGATTTATAAATGGTGAAATTCCTTCTTGGACAGCAATCTGCTTGTGGGATAGTAGAGCAAAGCAGGATCACTGGAAAAAAGTGACATAGCCTCCAAGAAAACATGAAAAAAGGTGCAGCGAACATCCTAAATGAGCCAATGGTTGACAAAAAAAAAAAAACATTTTACCTCTACTACACATTAAGTTGAGAATAATTAGGCAATTTGTTAGGGCTCTGTGAACAAGGATGGCGATTGCTTCAAATATAGTTTGTAGATTCTTCCCTAGATTGAGTACTGAAAAATTCAAAGCAGGAATCTTTGATGGATCCCAGATTCAGAAACTGATAAACGATTCAAATTTCACAAGTTACATGACCGATACTGAAGCTTCTGCCTGGCACAGCTGTGTTGGTTGTCAAGAACTTCTTAGGTAACCATAAAGCACAATATGCTTTATGAAGAACAGGTACAAAACTTGCTCTTAAACTTTAAAATTTTGGGTTCTACTATGAGCATAAAGTTATACTATCTCCATAGCTATTTGCAAAAATTTCCAGAAAACCTTGGCAATTTCAGTGAGGAACAAGAGGAGAGGTTCCATCAAGATATAATGGAAGGTGATGGAAGAAAGGTATCAGGGCAGATGGGATGGACACACGAATGACAGACTACTGCTGGAGCCTTCAACGTGATTCTCCTGATCATCAGCATAAAAGGAAACCATATACATACAAGTCAATGAGTTTTTCATTGACTTTTTGTGATTAGTTCTGTAAGTATACTGAATATAGAATATATTGACATTAGGTATTTCAAAAATGTAGTTTTGTATGCGTAGGCATATGTAGTTTAATTTTGCTTAATTTTCATGTTTCATTAGTTTTCTATGAGGTCATTATTGAGGTCATTATTTCAAAAACTAAAACCAAAACCAAGCAAAACCAATACCATATTTGCCATCAAACATAATGACTTAAAATGACTTTAATCTGTTTGGCAGGAAAATATTTGTTGACCAGTGTTTTAGATTTGAGTGCTCAACCTACTGTTTTGTTCAAAGAGACCGGTCATGCGAGAAACATGCAGATTGTTAATCTTTTTTATGATGGTAATAGTTACTTCATTGTGATGCCGATTCCCTGATCTAGGAAAAAAATGAGGATAAAAAGTGATAACTTTTCCCCCATTTTCCCTAGCTGCATACAACTGTACCTAACAGTAGGGCACTGTCCTACTGTTAAACAGTTTTAAAAGCATATCCTTAAATACCTTCATGACCTGATGGGCAGTCGTGTCCCACTTTGCCTGGATGTTGGTATCTTGAGCATTGTCCATTTCTAATTTAAGTCCCAGTTTTACATTCTTTATTCCTATTTAAATTGTGCTTTGATGTAATGTATGCGTTGTTTGTGTAGGCCTCTCATGCTCTTTTTTGGTCTACATATGTATACTTGTATCGATAGTCAATAAACTTTGTGAAGACACATTACCAACCAGGAAAAACAGCACCATATTCTCTCTTGACAGGTTTGCATTTAAAAATACTGGCAGGAAATCATCCCTACCTTCCATAATATTCCTTGATTTGATCTTTCTCCAAAGCTATAATTCTATGAAATAGTGGCAAGGATGCCCCAGCATTTTCCACAAAAATTTGGAGACAACAAAGTACAGATCAGAAGTACAGTTTCATATGAAACCAATTATGTAGCATCAAGCCGAATGAGCAGCCTTCTCAAACGATTTAATCCCCAAAGGAACCCTTACAAATGTTTTCAGGTCTTGGGGAATCCCTGCTAAAACCAATTTATTGACAGTTGCACAAAAGCCACACGGAAGTCAGGCAGGTGGCCTGGAAAGGCTTCCACTTGACTTTGACACCAGAACTATGCAGGCATCAACAAATGGAAGGTCAATTAGCCACAATTTGGGGAACCCCTAAAAACATTTGGAGGAAGCCTGGCTAAGAATGATTGATCTAGGGGACAAAGAAGCTTTTTCCTTGAAGAGTCCATCCTCAAGTGAGATAAATAAATGTACAGAACTATAAATTCCTTTGATAAATTCATGGTGCTAAATAATATAATTTACTTACTGTTGTTCTTCAACATACTGTTTTTGCATGTCAGGAGTGTATGCAGATGCTGCAGGAGCCATTCCTAAGTAACCGGCTTGACCCATAAAAGTGATTGGTGTTGCTTGTATGGCACCCATAGGTAGTCCACCCTGCATATTAAAGAGATGCTTCAGTTCCAAAAATCACATGTCTACAAACACAAAACACTTTCAAATGTACAGTGACAGAATCCTATATAACCATAGAAGTGTAAAAATGTGCATATGTCTAAATGGAAAAAAAATACACACAAGGACGTATTTGGAGGGATGTAATGTGTGTGTGTTACTGGAACACAGTTATAGCTAAGATATTCTATGGATCATATATATAGTATAGGTAAAGAAAAAAAGTGTGAGAAAAATGCAGGCCAGTCAGGCAGTTTAAGTCGATAGAAAGTCAAAAGGAAGGCCTGAGCAACAGCAAGTTAAACCACAGCAAGTGACAAAGGGAAGTACATGTGGTAAAATTTTGTAAAATTCCAGGCTAAAAGCGAAGTTGGGTATTTTATCATTTTTGTATAACTTATTTTTATTGGTATAACCATTTTTTTACATTTTAAGCCTCTTTATAAAGGATCAAGCTGTTCACCAGAAAAAACAATTACTATACACAATGTCATTGTACCATTTGCTGAAAAGACTGTCATTGCCATTTGCCATCTAACCTGATCGCCACTTTTACACTTACATGTTCTGTATAAAATAAATATCAGTGCGATGGCTACTTTATACATTGTCAGATTTGTCATAGACTGTTGCCACTTTAAAAAAGGTACCATAGTTCCGCTATACTCCACTTTTAGCAACTGCACACACTGCATTACTGCGTGGCCATCTATGTACATTACCTCTAGTTAGCCCCGGCTGCAAGTGCTTATCCAACCCTAGTTCCCAAAAGATAGAATTTGGTAAGTGCATGCAGCCAGGGTTAGCAAGATTGAGCCCACACAGTAACTCACTGCAAGTGGTTAGCGAGAGCAGATGCTTAGAAGCCTGGACATCTGGTTCCTTAAAATGGAGACAAAAATCCTCTCTACTTCCTACATATAAGAATATAATATAATATTTTATAAGGATTATTTTTTCTGCACTGGTAACTGTGATTTACACACATTTGCATGCCAAGACATGTAACATACTTCATGTTTAGCAATGAAGTTTTTTTAGGTTATTTTTACAGCTAACTGAGCAATAGATTGGCATCATCACCTTTGTCCTGTTACCTGTTACCAGAATAAGTAATGCTAAATCATTAAGTAGTAGTGTGGTGTTTCAGGAAGTGCAGCAGAAAACAAAAGTCACTCAATATGCTACTTCTATAAATATCAGTGATTGAATTACCTGTAAGGTCATTGCTGCTTGTGGAATCTGAGGACTGTATCTAACTGCCATCATATTTTGTACATTTGGTTGCATCACAGGTACCATAGGAAACCGACCTGTTTGCTGTTGCATTGGTATAATTCCTAAAGCAAAAAGTAAATAGTCAAATACAATACATCTAATAGTTTTGGCCTTTACAAACCCAAAATGACAGTGACATACTCAACTGACCATTGCCCTAATTTAGCGTAAAATAATACATAGTCACAAGAAAATAAAATGTTTATTATGGCTGCATGTAGCAGCACATAAACAAAAAACGAAATTATTTCTACGCCCAACTGGCCCAAATGAACATATAGGTCACCAGCTAATATAGTAAAAAGAATATTTTTGCCCTGCTACACTATTGTGCAGTAATAGAATCGTACTATATTATATAATTAGTGTCATTTACTTGTGTACAAGTTTTAATGTATGAACCTATCTGCAGCACACATTTAAAAAACAGAACACAAAGGATAAGGATACAGTTTTACTGTACTTTTATTTGAAACTCATAAGCTCTTTATTACACAGAGATTTGATGTGCACTTTGGGGAGTTCCACTGCCTAGGAATTCTGCTTTAGTTCTGTCTCCCAGGTTTTAGCACTTGTCTTTCAAAAAATTCTAACATTCCATGTCATAAATCGCATACGGCATACAAACCTTGAGATGATCCAATGCTGGTTCCTAAAGGAAACACAAAACTGTAAAAGAAAAAAGAAAAATTACCTGAAAAATGTATATACAGTGCAAGGATTTAAGCAAATGAAATTGCTAGTTTACCTACTGCTGTTCCGTTGGCACACATACATGTATTGCATACATACCTGCTTCTTGGGTGCCAAGAGGGATGCCCTCCTGCTATAATTACCAGACTAGCCCTAGTTTTGTAATCAGAAAAGAAGCAGCTGAGAAGTAAAGCAACCACAAGAGAAATAAACTACCTTTTTGGAGTGTACTTTATAGGTAATGGACTTAGAGCTAGACTATGGACATTAAAGTAAACAACCCTCTACAACAGGGGATCGTTACTTTTATTTATTTTTTGTGGCTAACAGTACAAATACAAAAAAAGCATGAATGATAGAGTGATATGATACAACACCATATGTTTTCACATTAACAAAGCAAAAAAAATCAAGAAAGTATAATTACCACTTTTTCTATAAATTAGAGAGCGAGCAATAAAGAATTTTTGAGTTTCACTGAATCGCTCTTGAATTGAACAAGTAACGAGTGTCGATATTTTTTATACTAACCATCGAACCTTAAAAAAATAGTATGGGAGAGTGTCAGAGAAAGGTCACTAAGCTATCTATTTCTAATAGTAAATTTTTTAAGTGTAAACTTGTTTTCCTGGCTAAATACAAAAACATCTGGGTACAAATAGTACCAGGTAAAATTTCCAAGAGAGAAGCTCTAGAATTTCAAAACCTCGTAGTTTGAATTCTGGGGGGAAAGAAGTAATGCATGTGAATG
The DNA here is from genome assembly GCF_032062135.1 of Pyxicephalus adspersus. Lineage (NCBI taxonomy): Eukaryota > Metazoa > Chordata > Amphibia > Anura > Pyxicephalidae > Pyxicephalus > Pyxicephalus adspersus. Next base: position 105,150,355 of record NC_092858.1, read on the forward strand.
AACAGCTTTTGCCAGTTGGACTAAATTTGGGTATTTCCAGAATTTGTCGATAAGGTTCTTCTAAGGCACAGCAGCAAATTTCTGCGAGGGAAAAGTACATAGGGGAGTCCAACAAACTCTATATAACAAGAATATCTGTGTGAGTTTCTATGAGGGAGAAATAGACATTTGAGATATGCCTGGCCTTAAGACACTCTTCTTTGGTGATGTGGCCCAGGTTCTGTATCCATTTCTCTTCAGTCAGTAATAAGGGGTTAGGAACCCGTAAGCATAGGGGAATAGATATTGTAGATATTAGAACTTTTTTAGCTATGGAGAGCAAGATAGAGTTAATAAGATGTACAAAATATGGTAATTTAGGGAGAGAATTCAGTCTTGAGTTGTCACAAGATTTTGTGATACTTAACTGAATTAAGCAAGTCATTTGCTTAAGCAGTTTTTTAATTAAGTGATCACTCAAATTCAGTCAATTCGGACCTTCTGATATTTTTATCCTGTAAAGGGGTATATTTATTGAATCATTAATACTGGAACATAGATTTCTTGCGCCAGGTGTTGTAGTACAAACTAATAGTAGGATGGTGTGTATATTTTAGGATAATATTCTCCAGTGAAGACAAAGCCAGTTTGTTAAAAAGATAGGATATCAGTATCTGCTTTTGATGATCCTATCATTAGGAATGAATAAATGCCATCCTCCCAAAATGGTGTTACTGTGGCCAAGTAGTATAACCAAAGGCTAGGAACCACCACATCTCCATCATCAACCCAATGGGTTGATGCCTCAAGCAACATCATGCCTAACACCCACCCATCAATACCACCTGGATGCGCATACATTTTACACTTTAAGCATGGTGGTGCCCGTCTACCAACACTATCCGATAATAAAAAATATATATATATATATTACTGCCAGTGACTTTTACTTTTTATTTAGGTATACATTGTTTGTGTACTTTAAAATTTGCATTGTATTTCTTTTTGCAACTAAATGCACTGGAGCTTTAACAAGTAAAAACCAAGGTATAAGGATCTCTCACTAGCTAGCACAGGAAATACAATTTGATATGTCAAAGGACACTGATACTGTAAGACTAACACAAGTACATCATCAATTATATACACTTCACAGTTAAAATTAGGACAATAAAGAACTCTTCCTAGTCGGTATATACAATGTGTGTTTCTACTAAACCTATAACTAAAAAGAGGAAATGGTAGCTGCAGGAACAAACATTTTAGACCTGCAAGAGCAGAAAAATTATCAACTTTTGTTTTCCCACTTCTGGAAACCTGATCACCACTTTGATTACACTATATAATACCTATTGCTTTCTATGCCATTCTCCACTATCAAAGTGGCTAATGCCTCAAGCATTAAAGCATCAGGCAATCAATCAAGCTGATTTTAAATATGCAAAAAATCATGCAAAAAAAAGAAAATGTTATTATTATTGTTTTTATTTTTTTATGATTGCCATGTAGAACATAGAAATATTGGGGGGATAGGCATAACTTTAAAACAAAGAAGCAAAGGAAATCCAGTGCCATGAAATTCAGGGTAAAGCTTGGTAAACACTTTGCAATTTTTTTGATTATGGCAGAAAGCTTGGTGCTTGTATGGGGGCAGGGGGGAGGGGGGGGGGCAAGCAGGGGGCATCCAGCTGCATCCACCCCAAGTGAAACAGTCAATTTTGGCGAATGGTGTTGGGTACAACTCTGTGGACATTTTCATCACCTGAGACAAACATTCACAATTGTCTTCAGAAATGATCTATCATTTGTACACAGGAAGTGACAGGTGTAATGTTCATCCTGGTATACACGAGCCCCCCTGTCAGGTGCAATGACTGTGATATGAAGTGTGAAGACATATTAGGCTTCCTAATACAAGTTTATAGTGCTTATAGGGCACACTCACACCAGTCTATATGACTGCACACAAATGATTGCTACGTATTGCCTGCTTACACTGCCTGATATGGCTGCTGCCCCCAGATCACTACTGAAATCGCCTGACCACCACATTATCATCACCATCCCTTCACAGAACCTCAAATATAGTGTGTACACACCTGCCGCTGCCGCTGCCGGCACCCCCGGCTCCCGGTCTCATTGCCATCTTTCAGTGCTGTAAATACTGGGGCACAGCCTACTTCCGCCAGTACAACGATGTCAACTTCCGCTCGTTTCTGTGTTGTCTATGTTGGAGAATATTCCTTTATCACTGACTGAGTCGTGCCAGAAAGCTGGGATACCGGCTGGGCGTACACATAGGGTTGCAGCTGAGGGGCAGGCTGACACTAATACCCCACAATAGGGAAGCTGCAAATGTCTGTGTCACCTGGAGCCACTATAACGTTATATAAATGAATAGCTTACATTTCACTTGAGACAAATGCATGCAAGTTGAAGAAGAACGTTTTATTCTATTTATAAAACAGGGATGTGCAAGTAAATGTCAGATTCCCTGTTTTATAAACAAAGCCCTATATGTAGTTGTAGATTTTTCTGCAATTTCTATTTAGTGAGATAATTATCACTGGAACAGTAATGTCCCCCTGGCCCAAGAAATAAAAAATGTCTGGCTGCAATATGTTGTCCCTCACAGTACCCATTCTTTATTACAAGATGTCCTCTAGGTGGAATGACAGCTAGTGCCACGGCAGTGAGCTTGTGGTTATCACCCCTTCATACCATACCATGGGCCAGATTTTTTAAAGCTCTCTAAGACTGGAGAACATATACTATCATAGGAGAACCTGGGGTATCCAACAAACCTGAAATGGATTTCTTAAAAATCATTTGCTATTGGTTGGCAAATGTTTTCTATCTTGGACCAGATCCATTCCAAGTTTACTGGATCACCCGGTTCTTCTCCAGTCTTGGAGCGCTGTAATAAATCAGACCCACATGTAGCATTTCACCTGTTGATTTTTTCATAAGGCCATTTTTTTTTTTTGACTATCTGATCAGAATCTCAGTTGGATGTAATCAATTGTTTGTACATATGACACAACATATACTTTTCATTGAGATTTACCAACATGTATGATCAATTCATACCCAATTTAAAAGGGAAAATGGGTTGGGTATGATCAGTTTAAAGTGGATTTTCCTTCAGATCCAAGTGTTTTACTTGATCGAAAGATGTAGGAACAAATTTGCCTGTGTGTTCCAGCCCTAAGGAAAGAATAAATAGAGGGTACCACAATTCTGATTCTTTCCTTCTTGTTTTGGTTGGATATTAAATTTTTAAGGATTGTTTTTATCTTCTCCAGGCAGGCATTGACATGGAATTTCCAGCTAATTTTTTTTTCTTGCTTTTGGTAAAGACAAGGTAAAACCTTCCAATGGAGATGTTCAGGCCACGCAGTTGCAACAGATATCAAGCAAAGTTACTAACCTATATTTTCACAGACTATTTTGAAAACTTGGTGGTCAGGCAACCCTATGGTAGCCCATTTCAAGCTGAAGGTTATGCAGTACTTTAACAATGAATTGCTGGTGTCTAAGCTGCAAGATAAGACATTTGCTTTTTGGAAAAATTGGTTACCCTGCATTACACATTAGCTTTTCATTGATTTTCCCACCACGCTCCTGTCTATGAAGTCCATTCTCTTTAGCTCTGGTAGTGGAATAATGCAAATTCTAGTGCCAGGGCCCAGCCTTCTCCCCTTCTCCTCCTGTTCTCCACATCCTACCCCTACCTGTGGTTATCTAAGTTTCTTTCACAATATCCTTTTTTCTCTCTATACGCCTATCCTACTTTCCAACACTACCTTGAGCTTTCTCCTTTTAGCTACCTTACTCTTACTCTTCTTTCCCGTCTCACGACTCTCTCCTTTTAGCTATTACATGTCAAGTTATTAGATTTCTGAGGCTGTACAATTAGATAGGTCTGCTTTCTTTAATACAAATGCCATTGGGTATCTCCATGGTGCCTTGCTATCTTAGATCACTGGTCTGTTCATGGCTCACAATATTTTTTCAGTATTTTACCAATTTTTAAATGGAGTGGGCTGAGAATTGAAGAAGAGAGAAGAAGATGTCAGCGTCCGGCACAGAGGACCGACGACAGATACTGAGACGACGCAAGACCTGATGGAAGAAACCTCCTGACGGATAGACTAATCTGCGGGATTGAATTTAAGTATGAATTTTTTGTTTTGGGTTTACTTCCACCTTAAATCCTCACTAACCAAACCCTATTCTGAACCTTTATGGAAGGTTGGAAGGTACCCTGAGCTCTTATAGACTGATTGCTCTTTTAAACACAGATTATAAAATTATGGACAAAATAATAGCCAACAGGCTGCAACTATTCCTACACTCGCTACTTACCAACCATCAGCTGGATTTTGTACACATCCCTCATATCTAAAGAAATACGCACAGCCATAGCAGCTACCACCCTACCATACAACAAAAAACACATGTTGATAAGCCTTAAGAAGGCATTTGATAAAATTCCTTTGGACCTACCTACATTCACTTTTAGATAAGAGAAAATTTTGAAAACTTTCCCAACCTATTACTATGAACAGTGGTACTCAACATGCAGGCCCCCTGTTGCATCTTTTACACTGGGGAATGCATTTTTTGTTGAGTTAGATCTTACACTTGTTTTTTACTAATTTTTCTGTGGTGAATCCAGAAATGACCCCAGTTTTTGCTATCACATACAGTTTTTCCCATACAGGGTACCCTCCATTTTTGTCAAAAAACATACAAAAGTTACATACAATGAAAATGAATAATGAAATAATAACTTGAATGTACTGTTTTTTTTTTTTATTTCTTTTGTTCATACAAAGCATTTATTTATACTCTATGACATTTTTTTTACAGTAAAACATTTGAAAATTTATTAGGTAAGCGGTTAAGGTAAAAATTTACACCTATAGCTTTTCCTGTAGTGTTCAGTGTTAGGACATTCCCGCTGCATGCTCCAACAATAGTTAGCCATCATATGTACATCCCATCTACTCTGATACTGTCCTTCCATGACCTTCAAATCTTGGTGGAATCGTTTACCTTGCTTATCACTGACTGCACCAAGGTTTTCCAGGAAGTTAGAACGATGGCTATGCAGAAAATGCACCTTGATGCTCATATTGCTCATATTGCAACCAAGCATTTTGTAGCTCTCCAAGAGTTTCTGAACAGTTTCTGTGGAATTGCTCCTGTTTTTCCAAGAAAGTCCTTGACAATGGCTTTGAATGATAACCAAGCATTCTTTTCGACATCTTTTCTGACATTGTCCTGATGAAATGTTTATCTTTGATGAGCTGCCAAATCTGTGGACCATCAAACGCACCAGCCTTTTTTTTTTCAAATGACAGGCTAGGAAATGCCTAAATGAGGTACTTGAAACAGTCTCCTTCAGTTGGCAAAGCTTTAATGAACTGCTTCATCAGACCCAGTTTCATGTGCAGAAGAAGTCAGCAAAGGACATTCACACCGAGATGTCACAAACACTGGGGGAGAAGTGACCTTCCTTTCCCTGGAGAAACAAAAACTTCATTAATTTCCAGAACAAACTATGCTGTCATTTGTCATCCCTTCTATCTTCCCAAGTGTTTCATGCAGGTCATAGAATTAATTTTTCCAGAGGAAGCTTTCTTGAAATTCTAATTGCTCCATTTCCAGATTTCCTGAATCTAACCAGTGTAAGCAGGAAAGATCAAGTTCTTCAAATTTGGCTTTATCTGGAGAAGTGAAAGAACACTTTGTAGCTGCTACAATGCTAGAAATGTTCTTTTAGATTTCCTGATGACTTGTAGGATTGTCTGCAAATGTTGTAGAATTTTCTAAATCCATTTTTAGATTTGCAAAATAGTTCAACAGCCCACTTTCAAAACACCCTGTCTGCTGTTTTCCCTACGCCTTGTAGTTGTTTGTTCAGTACATTGAAGTGTAGTGTAAAATCTGTAAAAACATAAGGTTGGTAAGCCAGGCCACATCAGTGAGCTATGGATATTCCTACCCTTTTTCATTCATAAACAGCCTAATTTCATCCAAGCAGGCCTGAATTTTGCCTGAACCTCCGCAAGAAGTGCTTGAAACTGTAGAAAATTCAGAGCACGAGCCATGATGTACTTCACCATTTTTGTTGAGATCTTTGAGGACATTGTCAATTTTTTTGCTGCTTTCCCTGGCACAAAGAGCTTCTTGGTGTATAATACAATGAAACTGATTGACTTGATGTTTTGTTTCATTAACAAAGAACTGTATGCAACCAGATGTTGCCCCCACCATAGAAAGTGCACCCTCACTGGTACTTGAAACCACTCTGGTCTTTTATCTTGTGACAAAAAAGCCTCCATCACAGAATTGTAGATCTATCCCTTTTTTTACCAGCTCCTCCCTTATGATGTCACATGGAATATCCAAGCACATGGAATAACAGGCTGCCTTTTGTAAGTCAGTGGTGAGCTGCTGACTAACATTCACTTGCCATGCACTGGACTCGATCTTTAACAGTATTTCTATTTAGTGGCATCTCAAAGATGAGTTGAATAATTTTATCCTTGTTTGTGAAATCATGAAAAAGGGAATAACTCCCAGAGAACATGGCAGTTTTGATAATATCCCCATCAGAGAGGGGCTTACCATGTTTTGCTATGCACAGTGAAATTTGAAAACTGGCAGCTGTCAGATGATTTGTTTTTGAAAGATAGTTGCAAAAACTAAGATACTGGGAATGATATTTCCACAATTTCCCTTTAAGAAACTCTCTTCTTTCAGTTTCACCAAGTTTAGCAACACTTTTGTGGTTGGTGTCTAAGTGCCGTCTGATACTAGATGGGTGTTCAAGACATAAAGGCTGATTTTTTTAGGCGAATGCGCGGAAGCTCGCCAGGTGCATCTACGATCCGTGGGGACAAAGTATTACTGAGATCCGATGGCAAGTGCTGGTGCTCTCGACTGCCGGCTTACAGCATTGATAAATGAGCAGTGGGGTCGAGAATTCACCAATTAAGGTGATTAATTTTCAGCTGCACAATTGAGGTGGTTCTGTTAAGCTCTGTCAATGGTGTCATAGCAATCAATTAGGGCACACCTGGTTCCTGTTCTGTGTGGACCTGCAGTCCATTACAGGTCAATTTAAATCTTTAGTGCTTGATCTTTTTTTTTGCTACATTTATATGTTACATTATACTAATTCAGAAAATTGGTTCATTTATAGTTAGATTGGCTTCAATTGTTGTTTTAATATGTTTTTTTTATACTGGTTGCAACAATGCAAACTAATTCATATCAAGCTGTATAAAAATTTATTAGCACTTTATAATATGTCATCTCATCATATAATAATATGAATGTCAAAAAAAAATGTTCCGAAGCATTTTGGGTCTGATTCAAATTTCATCATAGTTTGGCTTTAGAGAAATCAAATATTTGAAAAAAAGATTGTTGGCAAAGATGTTATAATACATGTATCAAGGAACATTTAGTAATTTCACTTGTGTGTGTTGATGGGACAGGCCAATCGAGGACAGCCGAAACCTTACTTTGGTCCATGGCAATGTCTTGAGCCCAGATATCGAAGCCTAGGAGGTGTACTTGATCCCTCTCAAATTCACATTTTTTAATCCTTGCGAAAAGATGATTCTGCAGGAGTCAAGAGAGGACCTCTTTTACTTGTTCATGATGCTCCTCGAGGGAATCTGAAAAGATCAGAATGTCGTCCAGATAGACCACAACATATACATCCAGTATGTCTTTGAAAATGTCATTAACAAAACTTTGAAAGGTCGCTGGGGCATTACACAGCCCAAAGGGCATTATTAGATTTGAAATGCCCGTACCGGGAGTGGAAGGCAGTCTTCCATTCATCCCCCTGTCTGATTCGGATCAAACTGTATGCCCCGCGGAGATCCAACTTGGTAAATATTCTTGCTGTACGAAGCCTTTGGAATAGTTCAGATATCAGAGGAAGTGGGTATCGGTTCTTGATGGTTATCTGGTTCAGAAGACGATAATCGACACATGGTCGCAGGGACCGTCCTTTTTTTCAACAAAGAAGATACCCACTCCGGCTGGTGAGTGTGAAGGTCGGATAAATCCCTTGGCGAGGCTTTCTCCCATGTAGGATTTTTATTCAGGGAGTTCTAGATAGTAGACCCTGGCAATAAATTGATGAGGCAGTCATATGGCCTATGAGGGGGCAAGGTATCGGCCCCTTTTGGATCGAAGACATCCAGGAATTCTCTGTACACCTCTGGGAGTAATGCTTCCTGTTACAAAGACATGGTGGCCACAACTAAGGATTCTGTGGTCTCTCGGAAACAGTTCTGCTGGCAAAACTTAGAAGAAAAAGAAATGGTACCCTTAGACCAGATATCGGAATGGATCTGCAGCCAAGATAGTCCCCAAATAACTGGAAATATTGGAGAGGGTAGCAAGTCAAAGGATAAGTGCTCATGATGCCCTGAAGGGGTATGTACCTGCATTAGAGTAGTACAGGTGGTAATTGGCCCAGTACAGGGAGTGGAAACGTCGGCCAATGAAATAGCAATGGGAACGTTTCTTTCTTGAACTGGGATTCTTTGAGTGTGGGCGAATTGTATGTCCATGAAACAGTGAGTTGCACTGTAATCAATAATTGCATTGGTCTTGGCGAGGCCTCCTTGCCACTGAAGGATAAGAGAGATGGATATAAACATCTTTCCCACAGTCATTAAAGGATGGCATATAGTTGTCTGTAAGTGAGACTTACCCACTGGGCGGCGTGGGCAGTTCAGGCAAAAGTGTCCCGCAGCATAGCAGTATATACACAGTTTCTCATCTCTACACCGCTGTCTTCTGTGTCAGAGAGGGGTGGATGAATAGTCCCAATTTGCATAGGTTCCTTTTCCTCTGTAGATGGGTTATTGGTGGAGACCGAAGGAACGGCTGCGTACTCGACTGAAGTTTTTGTCAATGTCCCTTTTCTCACAGTCTCTCTCTTTCAAGCGAGGATCGATCTGGGTCACCAACATGACAAGGTAATTTAAAGACTCAGGGATGGAGACATGGCCCCTGATTCATCAAGCAAAATACGAGCGCATATGACTCCAGCCCGCGGTAAACCGGCTCGATATAACGGCGCGAAAGTACACGCGACCAGCAAGTGCGGATTTCATTGATAAATTAGGCCCAGTATGTTTTTCCCTAAAAAAGCTATATTTCTTTCTTTTCACTAAAACAGTGACCAAAATAGGAAATATAGTTAGGGCTGCTCAAACTGTTAGTTCAACTGTACTTAGTAAAACTGCAGGAAAGAAAGAAAAGAGCAATTTTGGTTATATAGCACTAATGTCAATAATCTCATTTGTGCAACCTGAGTTGCATAAAATGATTTCTCTTTCCTGTACACAGTGTATTTTTTATTTATGATTTCATTTTTTGCACTCTGCTAGATATATAATTCCCTGATGGTTAAAGCTTAAAATTCTATACTAAAACAGGGGATGGAGTAGAACAAAACATCATCCTTGCTTCTGCTTTTGTATTTAATAGGAGGCAGCCTACACAGACAGAAAAAGGTTAATTTACTAAAGAAGCACAGGTTGTAACCTAGAAAAATAAACAACGTTTGTATTATTTTTTCAAAGAAAATGTTATAAAGATCTAAAGGCCAATTTTTTTTTTTTTAAGAACACAGGACGTTTACTCAACCTTCTCATTAGGAGAATTTGAAAGAGTGTATTTTTGGTGATGTGCTTACCTAAAAAATATTTTTTTAGGTGAACACTTAAAAAATATTTTGAACTAACCACTAAATACTTAAGGGTAATAAGTTATATAAGAACTCCAAATTAGAGAGAAGTTTGAGCAAGCCATGTTTTGTGGCAGTACAACCAGTGTCTATTACAGTTAGGTCCATACATATTTGGACAGAGACAACTTTTTTCCAACTTTGGTTCTGTACATTATCACAAATATTTTAAATGAAACAACTCAGATGCAATTGAACTGCAGACTTTCAGCTTTAATTCAGTGGGTTGAACAAAAAGATTGCATAAAAATGTGAGGAACTAAAGCCTTTTTTTAACGGAATAAATTCATTTCAGGGCTCAAAAGTAACTGGACAATTGACTCAAAGGCTTTTTCATGGGCTGGTGCGGGCAATTCCTTTGTTATGTCATTATAAATTAAGCAGATAAAAGGCCTGGAGTTGATTTGAGAGGAGGGGGGGTGCTTGTATGTGGAAGATTTTGCTGTGAACAGACAATATGCGGTCAAAGGAGCTGATCAAAGGGGCTGATCTCACCCTCCGGGAGTAGGGGATGATGTCCCTGCTGCTCACTCTCCTGCTCGCATCACCCGGAGATCAGCCGAACTAGGCTGATCCGTCTAAAAATAGTGACCAGAACCAGGCTTATTGGAATCAGAAAATATTGAACAGAACCAGGCTGATCTTTCCCAAAACATAGCGACTAAAACAAAGCTTTGCTGAAAATGACTAGATGAAAATGACTAGATCCAATCTAATTTGTCCCAAAAAATTACTACAATAAGGCTGATTTAACCCATATATTTACAATTAAAAACAGGATAATTCATCAGAAAAAAATTTAAAAAAAGAACCAGGCTGGTCTGTCCCAGATATTGAAGATTAGAACCAGGCTGCTTTGACCCAGAGAATGGTGACTAGAACCTGGCTGATGGTGACTAGAACCAGGCTAACCTGCCTCCAGAGAATTGTGACTAGAACTAGGAATGTTGACTAGAACCAGGCTAATTTTTCCCAAAGAATGGTGGCTAGAACCATACTGATTTGTACCAGAAAATTGTACCTAGAAGGAAGATGATTCATCCTAGAGAAATGTGAGTATAACCAGGTGGTCAGTTCCAGACAACCATGACTAGAACCAGGTTGATTTCACCCTAAGAATGGTGACCAGAAACAAGCTAATATGTCCTGAAGAATGGTGACTAGAACCAGGCTGATTTGTCCCAGAAAGCCGTGACTAGAAGCAGACTGATATGTCCCAGGGAATTTTGACAAGGATCAGGCTGACCTGTCCTAAAGAATGGTGACTGAAACCATACTGATTTGTACCAAAAATGGTGACCAGAACCAGTCTGATTTGCCCCAGAGAATGGTGATTAGAAACACACTTATTTGTCCCAGGAAATGAGGACCAGAAATTGACTGATATATCCCAGATAATAGTGACTAGAACCAAGAATGGTGACTAGTAACCATGCTAATTTGTACCAAAAAATTGTGACCAAAACCAAGATGATCCATCCTAGAAAATGTTAACTAGAACAAGGCTGGTCTCTCCCAGGGAATAGACTGGTCTGTACCAGAGAATAGTGACTGGAACCAGGCTGATCTGTCCCAAATATTGGTGACCAGAACCAGGTTGATCTGTCCCAGGGAACAGTGACCAGAACCAGACTGATCTGTCCCAGAAAACGATGACTGGAACCAGACTGATCTGTTTCGGAGAATTGTGACTAGAACCAGACTGATCTGTCCCAGGGAACAGTGACCAGAACCAGACTGATCTGTTCCAGGGAACGGTGACCAGAACCAGGCTGATCTGTCCCAGAGAACGATGACTGGAACCAGACTGATCTGTTTTGGAGAATTGTGACTAGAACCAGACTGATCTGTCCCAGGGAATGCTGACCAGAACCAGGCTAACTTGTGCCAGAGAATGGTGACCAGAAACAGACTGATCTGTCCCAGGGAAGGAAGACCAGGACCAGACTGATCTGACCCAGGATGATATGAAAATGGTAAGCCCTGTAGGTATGACAATGAGAGCTGTGTACTGTACAGTTTAGATAAGTCACATTGACTGATCAATTGTAAACTGTCCTGCCATTGTTAGAGGACTGTGTTCTGCCAACACGTGGAGACTGAAGGGGTCAGTGACAAGAGACTCACCAATAGGCTCATCTCTTCACCTCTGCTATGCACAATGCACTTAGAATAGAATGGGTGTCCTAGGGGCTATTGTTTTCAGCAATCCGTTTGAACATGGCCAGGATAACAAGCCTTACTGATAACCTGATTAAACTGAGTGGATGATTGAGAATACAATATTGGTACCCTGTATGATACTTTTCCTTCTGGATTTTTTCTGGATGCTTTCCTATACACAGATCTACATTTGCTAAATAATCCAAATGCTTGTCAGGGTTAAATGATTTTTGTTTTAACCTCTGCATAACCTGACTGGCTATTTAAAGACGACCACAATTTTATAAACTTTTTGAATGCTCATCTTTCTGTGATCTGCAATTTCAAAATCAATATGATTGATTTGCTCAAGTAAAAGAGACGTTTTTTTTTAACAAAATTGATGGTCACTATAATCTATGATATTACATTGTATTTTTAAAATGTTCAGATGAACAAGGGAAAAAAAGAAAGTATGCTTATGTCTGATTGAATGATTGCATTGAACGCAGATTCACTTTACTTGCATGAATATTCACTTTGCTTCATGAATATTTTGTATACATTTAGTTCATCAGCCCCAGTGTAATTACTAAAAAAATAGTATTGTTGGTGATCTAAGCAAATGATAACTGGATCGTACCAGGAATTAGTATCTAGGATCCCGGAGACAGTGACACCAGCACTTTACTAAACATAAGGCAACTTTCAAAGTATATTTTAGTACATTCATTTGCTGTGCGCTTTTGAAATATAAACCAAATAAATGCTACTTCGTCAGTAAACAGAACGTTGTCACATTTTCTAGGCACATCTAACATTCCATCATATTTGTTCACCCTTAAAACAAGCGTGAGTTGGATTAGATTATAATTATTTGATTGTTTATGAGATGATACCTGAGGTATATTACTTGTTAGAATAAATTTCAGCTAGAAGCAACAGCAAGTTTTTTAATGCTTTGTGCACTTGGTGGCTGGCTTCTGTTGTAACAAGTCCAAAGTTCACCTAAAGTCTGACCAATAAACAGAGCCAATAAATGTGTTGTCACCAGCACGGAGTGGGAAATGAGACCTGCCTACCTTCTCCTCCTTTCCCTGCACTCCAGATGACTGGCTGCCTTCCCACTCATTTGCATGAGTTATATTGCCCGATGGAGAGGAGCATGGCTAGTTAGAAAGAGCAGGCCCTTTGTAGGAGCTTTCCTGAATCTTCTGTAGGCACCACAAGAACAGGTGCTCAGTGCCAAGAAGATTCTTTTTTTTAAGTTCGTTTTTTGCCCCCCCTTTTTCCCTTCTCCTGTTAAAATGGTTTCCAAATTGTCCTCACTACAGCAGGAACTACTTAATGCTCTCCTGAATTCTGGAATAACCAAGGAGGTGCTGATCCAGGCTCTGGAAGATCTCATTCCCTCGCCCAGCTTTGGGGTCAAACTGGAGAACATGCAGATGTCCCCCGGACAGGACTCTGACACCAAGCCAGTCTTCCATACCCTCACCAATGGGCACCATAAGGGCAAGCTGTCTGGGGACGAGGGTTCAGAGGATGGAGAGGACTTTGACACCCCACCAATTCTTAAGGAACTGCAGTCTCTGAATACTGAAGAGGCGGCTGAGCAGAGGGCCGAGGTGGACAGAATGCTAAGGTAAGTACCTAGAGGTACCTACATGTCCTATCATCGGCTTACTGGTGGAGAATATGCGGGGATTTAGTCAGGGATAAACTCTTTCTGCTATTTAGAGGATTAGATCACTGCACAATGTTATAGAAAATAATAATATACTAGCCTAATTTTTATTTGACCTTTTAATAAAATGAGGTCTTTGGGAAAAGAGCAAACTACATCTCATCTGACACTTCTCTATGTTTTATTCTAAAATATTGGTGTAATCCTAAAATTTTATATCACTAGGTTTTGTGTTCAGCACTTTTGTTACATTACACCACACAAGTTAGGTATTTTTTATACAGCACAACATTTGATTTGTTACATTTTCCGTTAAATATATTTATTGTATTTTGTTTTTAGCTACTTACATTGTAACGTTGTATAATAGCCACAGCATTCTAGATCGCAATTCAGAATAGTGCTCAACAGATCATTTCCCCGAGTCTTACTACTGCCGCTGCAATTACTTGCAGCAAGATAAGTAATACTGTGATATGGTGTCACTGAATTTATCTGGAAAATCCCACAACATCGTTTTGCACATGTGGAATACAAAATACATTTCGCTAATTCTTTAGTTGTTTTAGTCACACTTTCGTTAATGTTGCAATTTAATTAAAAAACAATTGCAATGGAAACGATATATTAAATAATTTAATTGCATTACATTACGTGCTTTTGTTTGCATTAAATACACACGCATATATTTATAATATATATACTATTATACTAAAATATATTTATATACTATATCACATATTTTATATTTATATAAAACGTGTAAATATTATATCACACACAGAAATATATTTCATTTTATTAGTAATTTATTTTTAGTAGCCTCAGTTATTGTACACATGTCCTGTTTTGTTGAAAATGAGAGAATTCTAGTGTATCATAATAATAGAAAACATTCAAACAAAAGTAATTTTTTGAAAGGCAACAGTACTAAGTATCTAAATATTTGTACAAATACATTTGTTTAAATTCGTTTTTTTGATCGTATCCAGGACTTTTTTTTTCTTTTCTTACCCTCTGCATCTTTTTGCATTATTTTTGTATGCATTTGTATGTTAATTGTAACTAAGCACTGATTTTTAGGATTAGCAGTTTTTAGGAAATCGACCTACACTTTAAGCTTATTTAATTCATAGTGATCTAGTCTCTGCCCAATGTGGTTTACCATGCCCAAGTATTAGTTCAGCAGAAATGTACAGGCTTGGCACTTGCCGACAGATGTTCCGTGTATAATGCTCCCCACAGACCCGAGTTTTTCCGATCGAATTCTTCATCTATAATAGAATAGACCAATAAGAAAAATACATGCAGCCTCTTGTAGCACGTAGTGAGCATGTTTTGATGATGTTGACTCTTTCCTTTCAAATATTTGCTTATTGCATCCACTTTAACCAGGAAATTCCCCTGTCCTATAATATAAAGCAGCAGAAATGGGGCTAACTGGCTGATATATTTAAGGGGTAAGATGCATTTTATGAAAACTTTTTGTTAGACTTGCACAAATATAAAAATATTAACCAGAAAAAGTAAACATCATAAACATAAATACAAATAAACTAATGCTTATTAGTTTATTTGGGGAGGAAGTTTGTCTTTAAAGAGAATTTGTTTCTTTTTTTAAGCACTCCTTGCATTACAAAGGTGAATATGCAGCTAACAGTAAAGTACATAAATCAGAGTGGTTTTAGTGAACTCATTTACTCCAGGGCATCCCAGTTCTCCTGCTTGAGGGGGGCTGAGAGAAACTACTTGAGCACATTATAGGGGGTGACTAATGGCTTGGCACTAAGTTATGCACAGAGGTGTACAGGTCTCTCTACATATACCTATGTGTAATGTTCCTGGGGAAAACTGAAAATGAGCCATACACCTACTGCCCTGGCACACAGCTAAGACAATGATGTCTGTAACCTTGTTCAGTCTAGGGTGGTAAATTACTATAGGATTTTTTCTTTTCACTGAACTATGTCTTGCTAAATTTAGATAACAATTCTTTAGTAAGTAGCAGCTTTGTATTGTTTTATATAGACAGGCTCTGGTTATATTTAATATCTTTTTAATTCCCATTCCAATGAAGCATTGTTAAAAGTGAACACAGATTACCCAGGATAGTGTTGCCCTAGTACATTACTTTCTTTACACTATACTGTTAAGTGCAGATTGCAGGAATAACTCATGAAAATATTAGACAATTGCTCACAGATAAACAGATTTTTTTTATTTGATTGATTTTATATTTTGTGTGTATAATCCTTTAAATTCATCACACATTTCAATTTGATTCCACAGTCTTTTTACCAACATTTATGTAGTGCAAGGGGCAGCCTGAATACAACTGGATTGGATAGTGTAGGTAGGTCCTTATATTATAAAGTTTTGGTAAATGTAAGGGACATATACAAAAATTAAAATGAGAGACTGTAATGTAGGAAGGTCAAATTTTACTAATTTAAGTTAATGTGGGCAGATCTAGTTGTCAGCAATATATCCCCCTGTGTGTGGTCCCTCCTATGATGGATCCGGGATCCAGTCATGCAGAAGTCCAGAATTTTTCAAATAGTGTAATATTTTCTGTTATTTGCACAATACATGTTTTACTGCCTTAATGGCATTGCTTTTTACGATAGATTTAAAAAGATCTGTGCTATTAACAAGTATTCAATGTAGTATCCATCTGTTTGATATTTAATCTGTGTTATAATTACTTTAACTAATTTATCTAATTCAAGTACCGATCCTCAAACAAAAATTGCTTTTGATTTCAATACAGTTGTTAACCAATCAACCAAAAATTTGCCTTTCCGATCAGCATTGTTCCCAAAAGCGAGATGTAAATATGATCACTAATTTGATTGAACATGATTGCGTGGTATATGGATTGAATTACTACGAAAAAAAGAGAATGACAGAGGCCTTCCACTGTACTTCTCCATGTTCTATAATTTAGCAGTTACTTTATATCACGTTGTCACCAGTGATGTTTGATGGATATCACACGTAGTATACTTTCAGTATAGCAGACCTTTTTATGGAGTATTTTATGGTGAATTCAATCTGTGTTTGTTTCCAGTTTAGGTGGAAATAAAAAAATATAAACATAATATATTCCTTGTAGCTGGACCATAGACACGTGAGGACAATCGGGCATGTGGGCTTGACCTGACCCCCTCAGGTAGCTGTAATAGCCATTATCTTGGGCAAAAATCTAGTGTGGTTACAGTGATCCCTTTGTTGGACATTGTTTAGTCATCTTCAGAAAATTAATTTTCATCGACAACAATTTGACATGTGTACAAAAGTTTAGTTGATAGGGTCTGTAGTTTTTTTGCAAGCCACTCAAAAATATCTAAATGTTTAAAGTCTATGGTCACCAGAATGGAACATGTTTGTTGGCCCGGTAGACCTTTGGATATCCAACTGTTTTACAAAACAACATGTAATTTGTGAGTCTGTCAGCGTCCACATCACTTTTTATTGTAATGCTCAATGCAGTGTGGGCATCACTATTGAATATATATTCCATTGTCCAGGCACAGATTAGTTTGGTACATTCTCAGCTTCATTGTGCTTTCTGCTACTATACCGGAAATGGAAAATAAACTGTGACTTGTAAAGCAGGAATACGGTGCTGAACAGCATGGTTTTTCAAATGATATATTATCATTTTATATTTTCTTTCAAAGTGATTATTTTAGGTTTTGAATAAAGCCTTCTTGATGTAACAAACTAACACCATAAAGACTAGACCAGGAATACAAGGTTAATATGACTTGTCAAAGTAAAGTACCTTTTCTTTTTTACATGTGTGTGTGTGTGTATATATATATATATATATAAAATATTTTTTACATTTCAGCTTTTTTATCATAATACCTCCAAAAAATAAATTATGTCAGCAAGTAGCCACATAACGGTTTCACTTTGGTAGCTCTGTTTATGCCTTAATATTATAAAATCGAAAGAAAAACAAAAGTCCATTAAGTTTTTTTTCTTTTCACAATAAAAGTTGAATCAGAAAACAGTATGTTATGTTTTTTTGAAGACATATGGAAGTGATAGGATTTCAGTACACAAAGTTACAGTGCACAGCCTGAATAGCTGTCTGGAGTGCCTGCTTTCTGCTCCCCTTTTTACCTCCCACTTCAGTGAGGTTATCTCAGCTTAACTTACAGGTTTATGAGGCTCTCCAAAGGTAACTTGCTCTGAGACAGACAGCTTGCCCTGACGGTGGTCAGTCTGTCTGTGAATCACCTTTTATGTCTATGATTAGTTCACAGTGACTGAAATAAATTGAACATCTCCTGAATGTTTTTTTCTTGGTAAACATATATTATTTTACTGTTGTTAAACATAAAGGTAAATCTCCTTACAGGCAGATCAATGCATTTCATTCGCAGATAAGTTTCACTCTATCTAGGGACATAACCATTGAGTATAGTAGTTGGAGATTAGCCAGGAGTTATATGTATGTTTAGCGATGCCTGTACAAATCCAAGGCCCTAAAGCAGAAATGTAGATAGACTTTGGTTATTTTGTAAGTGCTGCATGACCATCAACTGTTTTCATAGTGAATATTTTTTTTAAGTAGAAGGCAATAAAACATAGTTTTCCATATCAAATAAAATTGGAGTTATTATACACACCGAATGCCCTATTTATATATGTATAGAGGCTAATAGTGAACAGTGTTTAATATAGGAAAAACCCTATCATAATGTTATATTCTACACAAGTGATACAAATTTTTTTTTATCCTGGTAAGTGTGAAGGAGTGTTAGAGCCTTTGGCAGTTCATTGATAGTGTCCCCATTGAGATTTTTCACATTACTGTCTTATTGTATAATCTCCTATTTATTTAAAAATGTAGAATGAGAGTGTACACAATTAAACAGAATTGATCAAATTATTTAGATTTTTTTGTACTAGAGTTTATTGTTACATTATTTTGAAGGAGAGTGTACAGAGATAGCACACTATAACTGTAATGTGTATGGCTAACTTCATGGCCAGTTCATTAAGACAAAGGTAAGTTGTAGATGGTTGATAAAATGAGCATGCCTCTGAAAATAATTTTAGCAGCAAGTAAAATTAGATTGAAATAAAGACTTTTGATCTACACACACAATGTATTTTAAAGCCATAGGGTCAGTATGACGACCAGGCAAATAGTATTATAAGAATCTAGTTTCTCTCATAACAGGTCCTCTCCAAGGCACTTATCATTATCAATGCTTCAAATAGGTGCATGGTTAGCAAATATTTGCCGGACTTTAGCAGCATTTGATGCTTCACACTTAGGGGGAGATGTCATAAATTATCTTTAGAGCAGGCAACCATGGTCACAGAGAGAACCTGTTTTTAGATGGTAGTTCAGTTTCACTAGTTTTACAAGCATTCTTACTGCTTTGTTGTGAGTTTCATTTCAAACTGCAGAATGTTTAATGCCGCTTATTTGTTGCTGTGTGCTAATGAGGCATATGCATGAGAACAAATATCTGATTTGCTGATGTAAAGTATGGCTCATTTACTCAGCAGCATTTGTGTACTTAAACCATATGCTCACTCTACTCTTTTGTAAATCTTCAAACTGGAACAAAGACTAGAAAGAATGACCATTGCAGCCTCTCCACCTGTTGGCTGATTTTGTTTAATAGACATATATTTGTATAATGAAAATATGGCAAAAAGCCAGCTCTCCAAAGTGGTCACCCCAAACTAAAATTGGTATTTTAATAGATAGGGAAATATTAGGCTTAGTCTACACAGACATTTTCCCCAGTGTTTAACCTGATGCTTTAAAAGCCCATGTTTGAAATTCCTATGCATTCCAATGTGCCAATCTACACCAGGGCGTTTCCTTGAGGGACGTTTTTGAGCGTTATAGATATTGCTCCTTGCAATGTTTTAAAAATTAAAGTGCAATGTTAACACGGGTAAATGTGTCCATTGGTTTCAATGGGGTTGTTTTTCAATATTTTCTCGCGTTTAAAAGTGTTTGAAAATGTTAACGCTGAAAAGTGCAGCATAGACATTGTCCAGCGTTTTCCAGCAGTTTAAAGGGAAGTAGAAACGTTTACATGTGTTTTTAAAACTGTCTGTGTAGAGCCAGCCTTAAATGACCTAAAGGTTTTCATATCTAAATGGGGCTCTGGCGGTGATATCCCTATCCTGGAGTTTCCAAGTCTGCATGTACCTGTCATAGCAATTAAACCGGATGTCATGTTCCCTTTTGGCTTGTTAATGCATTTTATATTTTCGAATACAAAAAGAACAATGGGAGCGTCTGGGAAAACCTTTGGAGCACAGCAGTACTAGTACTAATAGCCAGAGTTCAATATTTAAACAGAGCCAGGAATTATACTGAAAGATCTCTCCTCTTTAACCTTTAAGATATGTAAGAATATACTTAACCTATCATACAAACAATATGCACACATGCACTTGTGTGTGTGTGTGTGTGTGTGTATATATATATATATATACACCTTATAATAGTGATTTGCCACTACCACCTTTTTTATTTTATTTTTTTTAATAATAAATCTTTATTGAAGTAATTCCAGGTACAGAAATAAATCACATTTACAAATAGCAAAATGTACACGGTAAAAAACAAAGTAAAACAACAGTAACACAGGAAAGTATGAGCAATACTTTGAAATGTGGAGCACCCGGAACATCTCAGAAACCATTTTTTCCATGTATACAGTAACAAATAAATAATAGGGGAAAGGGAGGAGGGGGGGTGGTAAGGGAAGGGGAAAAGGGAGGGGGGTGGCACAAGTACAGTAAAAACAGAAACATTTTTAATACACAACAAATCGCAATTAGTACTTTCCTTGATATGAATGGAACTTTTAAGCATGTGACTACTGGGAGGAGAGGGCAGTAAAATCGAGAGTGGTATTAAACTGAATCCAGTAAAACCAAGTACGGGTAAATTTTTCGGAAGTTCCCGAGTCTGTGGACATTAGGTCTTCCATACGATATATATCTGTAACTCTCCCCAGCTATTGTCTAACTGATGGTGGTGTCTCACTCTTCCTACATGAAGGAATGCAGGCTTAAGCCGCGTTCGAGAGTTGGCGTAGTAAAGAGAATTTAAATTGTTTCCTTGTCATGTTAGAAACGTGCAACAACGCCAATTCCGGTCTACTCCTTTATCTATAGAAGTAAGGTCAAAGGTAAGTTTCCCAACAGCTTCCCAAAAGGGTGCAAGTTTAGGACAATCCCAAAATATATGACGTAGGGAGGCGTGAGCCGCCTTACATCTCCAACAAGTTATGTCTACATGAGGGTATATTTTTTCCAGCTTAACCGGTGTTCTGTACCATCTAGTGAGTAGCTTGTAATTTGATTTATTGCTAACTGAAGCTTTGTGGCTAAAGTGTAACATCATCTCGTTGCTTGTCTGTGAATTTGAAACCCAAGCACCTTTTTTATTTTTTAAACACATTTCAGGAGATATTACTGCATTGTTTTCCAGCATTCAGCTAAATTATACCCAGTTTACATATGTGATAATTAAGAAGGTAATTTCTGCTAAAACTTTTTATTCACCAACAATCTCAAATATGATCAGAATAAATCATCAAAAATTAAACAATTTACTACTCACTGATTTAATAACCCAAAAGATTTTGGAAAGCTTAAACTGAGGAATTCAAAATGAAAAAAAAAACTACAACATTTTCAAAAGCAATATGATTTTCCTGCCAGTTTCATCAGGGTAATTTTGAAACCATTGATGCAGTGGTTCGAAATTTCCATTTTATGCTTTGGAATTTCAACAGCAATTGCCTTACTTTGTGTTAGGGAACAGTAAAATATAACCACTGTGTAAGACTACGAAAGAGAAAGCAAGGCCTGTGTAGGTGATTGCCAAATTGGTCTGCCCCTATACACTTATATGTTTGCAAACTATATAGAAAATAATGTTCATTTTTCTAAATACTAAAACAGATTTTTAAGATTAGAATTATTAATAATATCAAGCTGATCACATTTCTCAAATGAATATTATTTCCATAGTAATTTGACAACTGAGGATTGATTTTATTTATTGATCTTATTAGGGCATGATGAAACTCTGCGGAAATTAAGTTGACTTTTTACATTCATAGGGAGGTGGGTGTCAGCAGGTTTGGAATGTTTTATTAAAATATTTAGCAGTTGTGCTCCATTTGGGCTGCTGCAACTCAGACTGCTAAAAACTGACCTGTGTCTGCAGAAAATTATTCAACATGGAGGTGATGGATGCTAATTTTATATCTGATTTATGAATAACTCTGTGTAGATACAGTAGGTAATTGTCGTCCTCTGTGAACGATTTCACAATCTAACGTCCCTACCATAGTTTTATGTCATTACACAGTCTAAGGCCAATTTTGGGGGGAAGCCAAATAATCGTAACTGCATTTTTTTGGATGTGGGAGAAAACCAGAGTACTCGGAGGAAACCTACACAGACATGAGGAGAACCTGCAAACTTCATGCAGATCGTGTACTGGCTGAGATTTGAAACTGGGACCTAGTGCTACAAAGGCAGGAGTGCTATCCTCTGAGGCACCTTGCTGCCGGTAAATACCTGTGTGTATTTATTTAAATAGAATAAAGAACCTGCCTATGTGCTGTAAACTAAGAAGACCTGAAAACTACTACTCTTTTATCTATACCCAGGTGACAGTTATGCTACAGTACATGCAATTTACATGTGTATATTGAACTTTTAAACATTAACATTCAAAGTTGGCTTATTTATTTTAGAATACTGTATTTTAAACAATACAATGGGTGTTTAATTTGGCCACATGAATAAAGTTTGGTTCATTTCAATCAATCAATCAATCAATATTGTATGAAAAACAGTATAAAAACATAGATTCTCATTAGGCTAAATATTCACTTTGCTGCATAAATATTTTTTACACTGCTTCAGTAAATCAGTAACATTGTTTTCAGCATCTTTTAGTTGAACTAGTTCACAATATAGTCCTATACATATATAGTCCTATACATCTAATAAGCTTAAAGGATCGGTTAGGTCACTAATTTTAGATGGTAGATCTAGAATTTTTTACCTGGGTCTGCACAGCTATGTAGTGTGCCTTTAAGTCCAGGTATGGGGGTACAGGGTAAACAGGATTGGATTAGTTGTTCTTGAATAAATAAAAGTTTACAATTCCTTTAGCATCACTGAAGACAGATCATCATTTAGTATAAATATTACCCTGGTAAATTAGTTCCTGTGATTCACTTCTGTATATTTTATGGAGGTTCCTCTACATCATGGATGAAAGCACACATATGCAGAACGTCATAAAGTAAACAATATTGGCAGACTGGCACTAAGGTTCCAGCAGCAACCTGTCTGTTCAGGATGCTGTGGCTATGACCACTACTATTACATAAATACTAATGGCTCATTTGTTGGAGGGGAAAACAGAAGAATGACATTTCGCCATTAGTATCATCATGAGTGGGAAGACTAACTATAACTTCATACTCTGATTCCGCCTCCTGAGAAAACTGAGTTTAGTTAGGGAATTGAAGTTAAATTTAAACCCCATTTTCCTGCAGCTAATATGCAGATTAAGTGCAACAGCTGTCTGATTTCACTTGCTGCATACTTGTTCCAGGTCAGTGATTTAGAAATAAAGTTATTTCAGAAGGTTAGCAATTGCAGCTCATAGATTTCTCATCTGATAGATTTCCTGAACGCAAAGAAAAGTGGTGAGTTACCTCACGGAAATTATTATTTCTTCATTATTTATTTTCAGAAAACAGAAAATTGGTTGGTCAAATGGGATTTTATTTACCAAATAAACCTTAAAAAGCAAAAATAAGGAAAACTAAAATGGCTTTGGTTAAAGGTGTTCCTTTATTTAATTTCAAGTTGGAAGGTATGGTGTAAATTCATATGAGCAGATGTTCCTTCTGTACTTTCCAAACTGTACTATTGTACACTTTATTATTATTATTATTATTATTATTATTAAGCAGGATTTATAAAGGGCCAACATATTATGCAGCGCTGTACATTAAATAGGGGTTGCAATTTACAGACTAATACAGACAGTGATAAAGGAGGTGAGGACCCTGCCCCGAAGAGCTTACAATCTAGTAGGTGGGGGGATTTACACACAATAGAATGGGAGATATGTAGTGGTGGGAAGTAGTGACAGTTTCAAAAGACAGAAGATGATGGGTAGGCAAGTTTAAAAAAATGGGTTTTGAGTGCTCTTTTAAATGAGCAGAAAGTAGGAGCAAGCCGAATAGGATGAGGACCACCATTCCAGAGAGTTGGAGCAGCTCTAGAGAAGTCTTGTATCCATGCGTGTGATGAGGTTATGAGTGAGGAAGTCATTAGTAGGTCATTGGAGGAGCGAAGAGAGCGGCTGGGGGAGTATTTTTTTACCAGGTCAGAAATGTATGTGGGACAATAACTGTGCAGGGATTTGAAGGCAAAGCACAGGAGCTTGAATTTGATTCTAAGGTGAAATAGAATCCAGTGTAGAGATCGGCAAAGAGATGCAGTGGAGGAGGAACGGTGGGAAGGATGGATGAGTCTGGCTGCAGCATTCATAATAGATGTAGAGGAGAGAGTTGGGTTAGTGGAATACCAGAGAGGAGGAGGTTACAGTAGTCCAGACGAGAGATGATAAGAGCATGTACAAGGAGTTTGGTGGACTCTGGGGACAGGTAAGGGGGGATTTTGGAGATATTGCGTAGATGAAATACCCCTAGACCTGGCAACAAAGTAGGGGGCGGTGTGGCTTTGTCCTGTCACTGAGCACACAGACAGCCTAAATACAGTGAAGTGTAGCATTGTGTGATATTGTGTTAGATTTTAATAGTTCTAGGTTGTCAGAAAATACATAGCACTAAGTGAGAAGATTGTAAATGATCCAATTCCTATTATATTGATTTGGTAAAGTGTAAGTGGGAATCTATAAAGGTTAAAGGTTGTCCTCCTTGGAACACTGAGGCTCTGTTTATTTCAAGTTTTTATTAAAGTATCTATTTTCTTGAATTGTGAACGTTACAGTGCAGAAACCCAACAGGGACACAACCTGTGCAGGATTTTTAGGATAGATCAGTGTTTGCACTGATTTCCTACAACAGACAAACAAGAGCCGGTAGGTTAAGGAATCTGGCCACCCAATATTCAGATTTCCAGTTTTTGTAGATGTTACTACACCAGACAATTTTATGTATATCTCAGAAACTCACTTAGAAAATAACACTGCTGTTCAAGAGGAATAGATTTTCTGGGTTTTTTTACACTATGAAAAATGCACTGCAAGCAGCTGGAACAAACAAAGGTAGATGACAACACCCATCTATAGGTTTTCATGTGGGTTTCACCCAGAGGCCGGGACAATACCATTAAACTAAAACTTGTAAAATATAATAAAATATGACAAATATAGTTCAGTTTTTAAAATGAGAAGTCCCTTCAACTTTTCATATATTTTTGCTACAGTAAAGTTACAATCCAGTTGGACCTTTTTTATGGTCCTCACATATCAAATATATGGGATGAAAACTCTGATCATGTAAAGAATGCACAAGTTAGTTTAAGCAGTGTTTTTTCAGCTGGATCTGTTAGATTTCCCTCTGTCTTGGGCATAGCAAAAGCCTTGGCAACATGTTGTTGGTATACATCTGGCAAAGCTAGTTGTAGAGTGAAGCATTTTAGTATAGACTTATGTGTACATGACAGAGTTAAAATAAATCTAGAACTACAATGCCTAATTGCCTTTAGTGATTAGAATCAGTTTTAATCATGGCTAGCAATAACTACACATGGGAGAATGAGGTTAGAGAAAACATTTACATTTGTACATGACCCAGTGTTCCACTGTACAAATAGTTTACAGCATGCCTATAGAAATAATACATTGTTTGAGGAAACCTAGTAAAAGAATATACAAATTTGGATGGTGTCCTGTGTTTGCTTTTTTTTCCTTACAATACTTGGACTGTCTGTGCTTCTAGTGGGAAACTGGGTAACATTTTCTAAACCAGAATACAGAAAAAAGCTAAATCCTGTTAGTTGCTGATGGGTATATACTGTTATCACTTCTTTTTACCTTTAGGTATTGTAGACAACACAATATCCCATCACATGTTTAAACTCCATACTTTTCTTACCAGTCAAATGGGTTCGGTCTTCAGCGTGTTGACAAAATAAACGATTCATCTGATATCAAAGGAATGCCAAAAGAAATTGCTTGTATAAACAGGTGTATACGCTAGTTATGAACTTGTGTGTGCAACATACATTCATTTTGTTTGAGGTGACAGGAAAGGGTTTTCTGAAAAAATAGAGCAGTTATATATATATATATATATATATATACCAATCCTCAGCCCCCCTTCCCAAATAGACTAAAGCAGGTAATGCATCATGTGCAGTTTTTACTTGATTTACCAAAAGCAAACCAGTAAGGATGGTGCATTATTTTCTTTCTTTCTTTTGCAGGCCAGCATAATATTAACATGCTTGTGCGTTTCTGTGTAAACATGTGTGTTGTAACTGACTATGGTTGAACAATTAGCAAATAAACAGCTGTGGAATGAATTTCTAGCATATTACATAAACTACACAAAAAACAAATGATGAACTAATTTGCACAATGTACTTTAACATTTGTGAAATAAAATTTGAATTTCCTATGTAACAGTAAATATGGCCTTTGAACAAGTTTTGAGTAGAAGTGCATGTCCATTGAACAAAACAGTGTCAGAAAGTGCCTATTTGTGCTTTATGTCAATAACCAATATATGCGATGGTTGAAATTATATTTGTGCAATGACTTTATTATAGAAGACATTATAAATGTTTGTATACATATGTTTTTTGTATTTCCAACATTTTTTTGTTTTTTACAAAATATTTACAACATATTTGGGAGGAAAATTAAGAGTCCCATAACAACAAAAAATTCCAACAGTTCAGATGATGGATGATGGGCGCTGTACACACGCCAGATTCTCATCCGATATTGGCCCCGAGCCGATTATTAGGCGAGAACAATTGGACGTGTGTACGTAGCTTAAGACTCATATCAGATTAGCTTTGCTGTCTATATATCTTTGCTCTTTTACTCCCAAAGCCCAAAGCTGCCATTCATAGGTTGTTTTTTTCATTTGATTATATGGATTCATTAGGTTGTAACCAATATCTTAGGTCAGCAATTGATACTAAATGTCTAATCCACTGTAAAGAAGTTTGGAATTTGGGTTCCTTTACAAAGGAATACAATATAAAGTATTTGTTTGTCCCTAAACATGAATCTCAAGACAGATAAAAATGAGCATTTCATCCAGTAATGTGTTTATGTGAAAATAGTTGCATGCAATAGTACATAGACATAGCACATATATGGGAATTTGTTTTAGTATAAGCTTTCAATAGTGGCAGTCATGCAGGCAGAAGGAAGTCCAAGTAATATTGTCTGCAGCTTTGTCAGTTGATCTGGCCAGTCGACTTGTTGTACCTTCATTTTCCTGTTACAGGCAGGTCAGAAAAGGTCAAATGCAGGTCAAATGCACTTGTCAATTGATTAGCAATTGCTTTAGAAATGTCTTACATAGGCTTATAGACAAATGTACTACTTTTTGGTCATTGTCACCTATAAGGTGTAGCATGTATTACCTGTAAATCATTTTGTTCCATAACTTTGACGTTGTTTTTTCTTCCCTACAGTGAAGATCCTTGGAGAGCTGCAAAGATGATAAAGGGATATATGCAGCAACATAACATTCCTCAGAGAGAAGTAGTTGATATTACTGGACTAAACCAATCACATCTTTCTCAGCATCTAAACAAAGGCACTCCTATGAAAACACAAAAACGTGCTGCCCTGTATACCTGGTATGTGCGGAAACAAAGGGAGATTCTCAGACGTAAGTATAAAGAGGGATATTATCGCTTCTTCCCCTTTTATAATATGTTTTACCTTAGTGATATATCTTGCTGTAGGCTAACAATTTTTCAGTTAAATACAAAAAAAAGAAAAAGAAAAACTACTCTGATCCTAAAAAGTATGCAGCCTGTAGAAACTGTGGTCATTATTGTCGTTTGTAAATAAAATGTCACCCCTATATTTTACCCACTGGCTTTTTAACTGTGTTGTCCTTACTTATGAGTTGCTGGAATTTTAATGTTGTAAGAACAGCTTATAAAGGTTTTTTTTTTCCAGAAAGAACTTTGATGGGGAAATATACATTTTTCAGGATTTATTTTATCCTTTTTAATGAGGTGTACATTAACACATCTTAGCACTGCATCCTATTCTTGGTTTACAAAATACACAGCTAAAGACCCTGAAGTCAAACTGGGCAGTGCAAATCTGAATCATGGTGCTCTGACTGAAACACCTACTAGTCATGTAGTTAAAGACAGGGGTGACGGGGGAAAGCCACACTCACTGGCTATCGTTCTTGCCAAGGCCTAGTCCTTACAAGGAATGTATGGCATATAAATACAAAGAGTACATTTCAATCTTAACAACAATACTAGTATTTGAAATGTCTTGTTTTTGTTTGATTTGCCACATGTTTTGCACCAATAGCATTATCCTTAATGATTGAATTGATGCTTGAATTATGGTTATTTCCCATCTATGGAAGAACAACTGTATTTGGTTTACATAGTGAATTTTTCTGTGGCTTATTTATTAAAGGACTATAGGCTGTTTCATGTCACCCTTCAAGGGAATTTTTACTTAACATATTAATGAAGTGAAAATTTATAATCATGTGGAAGCAAATAAATAGTGTTTTTTTGCATGTGAGTGTATTATTTGAAAAGTGAGTTTTTACAGAATTTGCTAATCTAAAACAAAAGCAGCATTTGTTTTAAAAAAATTGCACTATTGGCCTTTCTTCTAAAAATCTACCTTACTGGTCAGCTTACTTAAACCCTTATCAACTGTTTCTTGTTTGATTTGAAACCCTGAATTCCCTAGCTGGGGGTCTTTCTCAAAGCAGAATGTAAGTCCTTTTGTTTATACTGCTTTATATATGTTTCCACTGGCTAGACTTTTTTCCCTTTCTTTACAGAATTCAACCAGACAATCCAGGGTTCTGGAAATATGACAGACAAAAGCAGTCAGGATCAGCTGCTGTTTCTCTTTCCAGAGTTCAATCAACAAAATCAAGTCACTGGGCAGTCTGATGATTCCTGCTCAGAACCTGCCAACAAGAAAATGAGACGAAACCGTTTCAAATGGGGACCTGCATCTCAACACATTCTCTACCAGGCCTATGAAAGACAAAAGAACCCAAGTAAAGAAGAAAGAGAAGCATTGGTGGAAGAGTGCAACAGGTAGATTAAAAGTAGTAGCACCAACATCCACTGAAAACTAATTTTCTTGCCCGTCTTGCCAAACCCCTCAAGATATTTATTCTTTATAAGATCCTCATCCATATGGTCTACATACTGCTAGCACAGACAATACATTACAGCAAGGAAACCATTGTATCAGAGACAACAGTGTTCACAAGAAAGCTGAATAAGCATTGACAAAGCTGTGATGGAGAGTTTGAATTAGTAAAGTGAGAAATTCCTGCAAAAGTATCTCGAAGTATCAGAAAGATTGCAAGCGATCAAACCCTCATTGTCTTCTGTAAAATTAGTTGTGAAAAGTGTGCCTTTTACATTGTCTATTCAGAAATATCCAGAGAAAATGAGGCATAGTTTGCACTTGGCAGCATTTTGGAGATGTATAAATTTTGCACAAATATTGACACATTCATGGTTTCTGTGCTTATAGAACATAAAAAAGAAACTATTTCAAATGTTTTATGCTTCATACACTCTTTTGTTGCTTATGTTTACAGAGCAGAATGCTTGCAACGAGGTGTATCACCATCAAAGGCTCATGGATTAGGATCAAATCTGGTTACAGAAGTTCGTGTTTATAACTGGTTTGCTAACAGGAGGAAAGAGGAAGCATTTCGGCAAAAATTAGCTATGGATGCGTACAGCTCAGGATCCACACATCCACACAGTATGACTCCGCTTATGGCACATGGCTCTCCGCATCACACTCAGTCAAGTTCTTCTCCTCCAAGCAAATTGCAAGGTAAGAATAAAAAAAAAATGAATGAATAAATAAATATACAGAGTGAGTGAATCAATATAAGTATGGAGACTTTTCATGCCACAATGTAAAAATAATAAACTAAAAAAAGTTTAAAGTCCTAAACAATAACTTGGCCACCACCAACATTTTGGAAGTTTCTAACAGGGCTATAGCTAATGAGCAAAGAATTTCCAATATAAATTGATCCCCTTTACTACAGCATGAGGTGAGATGACCAGACCTGTTGTTTAGATGTTAAAAGTGACCACAGGTCACATCACTGCTTTTCACCTAACTTTAGGCATTAGTTAATCAGACTCATAGTACATGAAACTTCCAGATGACAGAGATTTGTGGTCAATGTGTAAATCCTAATTATAATGAAATAACATACAAAATTAATTTATAGTTTTGTTCAATACAATATTATTTTACTTAATAGTAAGATGATTACAGTGTTGTTTTATATAGTGGTATTTGTGTGATGGTGACTATGATACAGCATGGAACTTTATCAAGTTTTGTACTTTTTAATGTTTGTCAAAATAATTTGAAATGGTAAAGAATTAATTTATGAAAGTTATTTTCTAATTGTGAACATCCTCTGCATAATGCCATGTATAGTAAGTTTACATTATTGATGTTCCAGTAAAAACAGCAAACATGTTTTATTTCATAATAGGAACAACGAGAAAGAGTTGATCAATTATATTCTATAACTTGTGAAACTTGTTATAAATTTATAAAAGTAGCTATGAACATGCTTGCACTTAGGCTTTTTAAAAAAGACTAATGGTCTCACTGCAATGACAGAATTCACTCTAATGAACCCTATTAATCACCCCCCTTCAAAACATTGATCACATCAGAATTAATAACGAAGAGGTTATCTTTCTGTTCAGTTTGGAGATCTACAACTGGATTATGGTGTTTGGAGATGTAGTTCTGTTCATGAAGAAAGGAATGAAACTTCCCTAGCTTAGTGTGTTTTTGGAGGCGTGGTGCTTGTCTGGAATGTTCATTTGTGTAACATTGTTTAACCTTTTAAGTGCTGCTCACAGATTAAATCATGGTGCATTGCTTCTCCCAGGGGGCCAGAAAAGTACACTTTCAGTTACAGTCATTCCTATTGGAATGTACATGAGGTCATCAGAGAAACCAGGAAGTGTCAGACCAAAGGGGTTAGAAAAACACCCAGTTCAAATGATTCACTGTTCTGATTGTTGAAAACTAGCAATGATAAGTTCTGTTTTTTGTTTTTTGTGAAAAATCATGATATTCTACTTCAGTTAACATAACGGATGGCATTTGATAAAAATGTGTTTATTAAAGGAAAACTAAACCCAGGGAAAAAAAAATAAAATAATGCAGGTTACCAGTCTTTAGATATGGTGGCTGCATTAGTTTTTATTTTTGCAGCCTACATAGATTTTCAGCAAGTTCAGAAAATACCTATTATTCTGAAAATGCCTTGTCCTTGTAACATCATGTTAATTGGATGAAAGCACAAAAACTTTACAATATCCCCACATGTAATAAGGGAAGTCCAGCTTGGGTGACATCAAAAGCTGCCTCAAAAGATATAAGAAAGGAAATCCACCCATGGACAAGACATTTATTAATCTCAAGGTTACCATGGAAAAATAAAAGGAAGAAAACTTGTATGCAATTCATCTGAAGACTGGTAAAGTGCAATGTATTAAACTGTATTATTGCGTTTAGATAGCTTTAAGATGCCATGGTCTAGGTATATTCCTTGCCCGATCCAGATTAATGCCATTGACCTTTCAAGCCAACTAATCCCAGAGAACTAGTAAACAGTGGAGATTAATCAGTGCCTGAGGGTGTCTGACCAAATTCACTTTCCAGATCCCATTTTCATATGCATAGGTGCCTATTTAAGCCATGTTAATATGTTTTCAAATAACAATGAGTCTAGCATACATTCATATGACTCTCTTAAGATTTCCTTTTATTTGGACCATTTTGATTTGCAGTCTTGAAAAAAGGGATGTTCTTGACCTTGAAATATGTGGCCAGACTATTTGTTTTAACATGAAGTTACCCTTGTAGAGTATAACCCAACATCATTGCAGAGGATGGCAAGTAGGGGAATTGATGTAATTACAATGTTCTCTTCTTGTCATACAGCTAATGCATTTTAATTGTTTTTAAGTGTTTCAAGATCCACAGAAATATAAGAAATTCTTTTCTTATAACATGATGCTGAATTTTAAAGACCTCATTTGGATTATTCAAACATTTCTTAATAGTTCTGTGGGTGATCTGGAAATGTGGAATGATGGGAAATGGCTAAAATGTTTCAGGTCATTACCAGATTTTGATGTCCTTAAAGTGGACCTCTGAGTAACTTAAATACATTTTTACACCTATTATAAAATTAAAAACGAGTCTCAATATACAGTAACAGTATACTTTGGCCCCTCAAAAACTGAACAAAACCCTGTAACTGCACGGACATTAGGATTTATAATATTATATCAACTATGCTAGCATTTCAAGGTTGTGAATGATCCCCACAAATGATACTTGAACAAATATGGTGTGATGAAGGAGAGAAAAGCAAATGAAGGCATTTTCAGGTTGAGCACTGTTCTGCATCTCTGTGAGAAGTAATAAAGTACCTGTAAGTTTTACACATACACGTTACTTAGTGCTTAGGTCCACCTCAAGTTTCTTGTTTTAAATATTTTTACCATAATCAGTCATCAAACCCACCAAAATGATATTCTACTACAATTACTACAACACACTAATATTTATAAGTTCTGATTTGAGCAGTGCTTACAATCAGAGAAAATGTCAAGCTAGCATCCTAAAGGAGGGTTTAGAGTGTTGCACCTTCAAACATGAGACCTAGTATCATCTTGGTGACATCTATGTACCAGTATTGTGGGGCCAGGTGATAAGATTCTAGACTACAGGTCTGAGATGAACAGTAGGGCAGGAGGCATTGTATGATAGCAAACCCATTGTCCTTTTACCTGCAATCTAAACACCAGCCAAGTCAGAATTCAAACAAAGGACTGCAGACCATGACAAGCACAAAGGTTAGCATGGGGTCAGGAGAGGGTTACTGTTTATATCTATCTGAAGCTTTGCCCTGTGTATTCATACATTTGTTTGTTAATACAACTTCTCTACCCTAAGGTGGATGTTCAGTGAAATGTAAATGTAATAAACTGACAAATGAAGACATGTGGTCTTTAAAGGTGCACAGATAGAAATTATTGATAATAATGGTATATATGTAGATTCAAGTTAGCAAGGATACAAAAACACAATACTAGGACTACCTGTTTTTAGATATAGGATAAATAAAAATATTTTTCCGATGCACATAGGAAACCCTACACACATAGGAAACCTGTTCTGGAAGAAATAAGAATACTAGCCAATTGTCTTCAATACCCTCCCATTCACTGACTTGGAGCAAACATAAACATTAGAAAGTCAGAGTGATAGAAAAGCTGTTTGTCCACATTTCAGGTCAGTGGGTTTCTACACACTCAGGGAAGCCTGTAGATTAGTTTGATGGTTAGGCAACCCTGATTTCTAATGGAGGTCAGCAGTTCAAGTTTCTTTTAAAATTTGGTTTGATGTAAGCGCCTTATGAGATGCCTTGTTAATTGCAATTTACCTACATATGTCATGTACTGTGGAGGTAGCTACACAACACAGCGGCGGCGGGGTGCCTCTCTGTTGTTCTCCCCCTCCCCTCTCCGTAGAGCAGAACGGTCCTGTATGTACAGCACTTGTTTATGCATCGTGCAGTCGTTAGTCGTTGGAAAGGATCGTGAAAGATCCTTTCCAACGACAATTATTGCACGTGTGTATGTAGCCCTACTCTCTGTCTTAGTGACTGGCACTGGCAGGACAGAAAGTGAGATAAGGTGGCCACAGAAAATTAGATAAAGTGCCATATGCACCAAAAGACAGTTTTGCCTCAAAACTGTTGCCTTGAATTTTGTATCTATCCAAAAAGCCTACATAATGCAACCTCCTATATTTTACTGAATAAAAATGGAATTGTTACTGTCACCAGCCTAATCTATCTAACTTTATATCTATTAGAGTACAAGATTCCAATGTAACTAACAGACAGTATCAAATTTCACTGAACATTACATATTACTACACTGGACAAATTGCTTCACTGTGCATAATCTAATAAGCAATCTCAAATGAAAGCACACACATACACACACACATTGGAAAGATTGTTATAAAAAAGTTGAAACTTGCTTTGGCATGTGAATAATAGTGTGGTGAATGTTTTGCTAGATTTTAGTAGGTAAAATGTGCTTTTTATAGAACTGACCTGTGAAGACCTGTCTTTGCTCTCTGCAAAACATCAAGCAGGTTTTGAAAATTGGCATTCTGCAATTGTGTGTGAAAATATCCCCACTATGGCTGTCTTTTTTATATTTAACTTAAATGCCAAGTAAAAAAAAACACAATTTGCAAAGTGAAATGTTCTGTTGTCACCTGGCTGTTTATTGCGACAGTCGTGACAGTGTATGGCTTAATTTAAGATAAACTCTACGTTGTTCTGAATAATCATAAAATTGTTGATAATTTAGGTTGTACCTAATTTATCCATGGTCTAAATCCTTACTTATTCCCATTTTCCTAGTGTAGCCACAATAATTTGTTATGGCTTAGGTTGTATTATACTGCTGTGAAGGAATAACCGTTCTAATATCACAAGTTGTTTAAAATTATTTTATTGCGTTATATAAAATTGCACATGTATTTTATGATGACTCTTATCAGTTTTAAGGGTATGAACATAATATAGAGTACAGGTGCTCCTGTTGCCTTCGCTGTCAAAGGTGTGTTTATGGCAGCTACAGTAAAGAAGTATTTACTACACTCTATTGAGTGCAAAATCCCTATTCCATTTCTGTTGTTGAATGTCTTTGTTGTCATTTTCTGTTACAACTGTTTTTATTCTATTTTCACTTTTAACTGTTTGGGCCATGTTTGAGCTAAGAGATGGGAAAGCAACATTGGTAGACCTTGATGGAATGACCAAAGGGTGACCTTAATTCAGGAATGTCCCACATAAAAGACTGACAGAAGAGTTCTGCTTTCTAAAACAGATAGCTTTCAAGAAGCCCCAAAACTGAGCACTGTCAGCAAAGTCAGCTGTTTTCAGTGTTGTTCACTGGCTGTGTTATAATACACCAGCATGCAGCCTTCTGTTGTCATGGCATTGTTGCCTTTATGCATAGTCAAGACAATTAAATGGTACCTTTGTACAAGTCTTGTAGTCTTTGATGTGCCCTTACCCTTCCATTGCGTACTCAGTCACACCATGACACCCTTTGTTTTTTTTCTCTTAAAGGGACTGCAATTACTGTACAAGTGTTCATTTATCTTTACCCAGAAGGCCTCTTAGACTCGTAGTTTATTTTACTGGCACTAGGCTGAGACAGCAGGAGCTGTCCATGGGTATAGGAGGTATAGTGGCAACCCATTCTGTTGCTCTCTTTCACCAGACAGGAGTGATGGTACCTCTTTAATACAGCTACTGAGGTCATGTAAGGTCGGAGTGAAAATTGATTGAATTAGCTGGAGACTGGTGCGCACATTGATTAGATTCCATAAAACAAGGAAATTTACACAGGACATTTGTTTGTTTGACACTAAAGTGCAATGATACAAATATGGCTTCCTGGCAACCTCTCAGAGTTTCTTCTTCATGTTAGAAATATGTCAATATAAGATATAAAAGTGGGGCAGGAATTTGGATAGGAAAAATGTTAGAATTATGTCTACCAATAGTTTTTTTTTATGTTTTGTACATATAATGCATTTTCACTGTAACTTTATACATTTTAGTTGAAGGATGGGTTTGCTTTTAAACACAGAATCCTAGGTAGGTAAGAATAAGATTTCAGGTTTTCCTTGTCCTTGAAATATATGAAGTTTGTATTTAAGGACTTATGGATATTGTTTACACCATATGTTGGAAATAAATGTCTGTAAAAAATAATTTCTTCAAAAACAGATATCCTTTGGGTTAACTTATTCTCTATATTTTTTTTATTATTTGTTTAGGACATAGTTTATTCTTATTATACCAAGAAATTATTCAACTTGTTGTACTTGGGCCAACTTGGGCCAGGAAAAAAATCATTTAGAGGATCTCTCTAATGGAGCAAACATATGATGTTACCCAAAAAAATCCTAATTATATCCCACTGCAATAACATGGGAAATAAGGATGCAACTGTCTACTTTACAAAGGGGAGTAGACCTCATTTTAAGCTGTGCATTCAACAAATTTCAAGTTCTATATTATCCACTATAGAGCTTTGAACCTAACTGACTAGATCCATGCTGTATATGGTGTCATGGTTGAGTTGCAAATATTGTTCCTCTACGTTATTAGAGAAGCTTAAAAGTTTTACATGTAGGTATTGCTGTTAAACATATCCATATGAATGTTCTATTAAAAAAATTGCAACTTTATTGTAAAGGCAGACAAATTTGTTGAATGCACAGCAGGTTACCTGTTCATCTGAAGAAGGAAGCCCAGTATTGTAAGCCTATTGAAGAACACAACAGGACATCACTTAAAGCTGACTAGGGAGGAGTTCAGAGGTCAATTGCTTAAACACTGCTAGCCAAGAGAGAGTGTATGGATAGTTACACATCCCACAACTTCAAAAACATTTGTATTAGTTTACTAAATTGGATAGACATAAGGCACATTTTGCTTAATATTTTTGTTAATGAATCTGTTGCACAGTTAGAAAAGCGTCATTTGTAGTTCTTATGCTAGACCACAGTTCTCTAGCCAATTGTCATTCTGACTCTGAAAGTAATTCTGCATATTTAAGTGGTACCTCGCTCTATTTGTTACAGCTAAACCCCAAAATTTAGCTATAATTGTGCTAAGTAGTCATCTATTTTCATATATCCTTCATGTTCAATATTACTTCAGTAGAAAATGAAGCTTGTTGTCCTTACTTGTTTGTGGCCCTCGGGGACTAGGTTTGCACAGCTTTGGGTTAGAGAAACTACTGCTGCATAGAGATCTTTTCATTTTTGATGTTTCATGACTGCTAGTAACAAAAAGAGGACATAGTGTTTTGTAAACATGTACTATATTATGTTTAGGAATAGCTAAAGCTTAAATTCCAATAGCTAAATGAGATAGAAAAATGACAATTAGGTTTAGAGTACAGACACAAATTTAGGGATGCTTGTATATTCTTCTAGCAGCCTCCAATTTCCTGTTTTGGCCAGGCATAATAGTGAAATATGCTGCAGGTAGTGCAAGCAATTTGTCTGCTCTGTACGCTGTTAGAGAAAAGTAGAGAAAGCCTAAAATTACATATTATCACAAAATGACACTTTCAGGAGGGCAGTAACCACTTAGATCAGCTGCAAAAGCATCCCTGTCTTCAATGCCACAATGCAAACCTTACTGTCTGCATTCCAAGGATTGTTCAGGTATGCTTGAGTATCTTGGATCCTCTTTAGATTTGGCCTCACTGGTTATTTCTTTTAATATCATTGTGTAGCAGATACACAAACAGCTGAAATATCCACACCTATAAGCTGCTATTTTGAGTAATAGCACATACTATTTATGAGCTCAGAAATAAAGAATTTTTTACAATTGCATGGCAATATATATGCATGTTCAATTGTTAACTTTTTACTTTTAACAGACAGCAAATACTGATCTCGCACTTTTACCGACTCCTATTTGTGCAATAATATTTATATTATTGAATACAGACCCTGATATTTTAAATTTGTCGACACCATTGGGTGCAATAATTACTTTGCAAATATCAGAGGTCAGTAATTTATTGTTGGTATATTTTTTTTAAATTATATAATATATTATATAATATTAATAATAAACAGGATTTATATAGCACCAACATTTTATGCATCGCGTGGCTTTTTCACCTCGGGTCTCACATAAAAAAAACGTTTAGCAGACTGAACAATCTCTGGTAATTGTGTAGCAGAATAATGTCTGCTAATGCCCAATAGGAACTGGTAATGCTTCTTCATCCATATCTATAAACAAGTATAATTGTGGTCCTGTATATTTTTTATAATATAAATATTAAAATGTAAATTCTCTATCTCCTACATTGTAACAGCAGGTCAATTGTTTAGTATGTTTTTAAACAGCAGATAAATTATAGATATCAAAAAGACATGCTCAATTCTTTAACTATTCACATACTTCATTCATCACTGCAGTGGACTTTTTATGTAGTTGTGATAATGTGAAAGACATGAGATGTGGATGGCGTGAGTAATATGAACCTGGTAAATAAATTGGACACAAGCTGACATGTAGCCAGTTTCAGTGTATGGATGGTTAAATAGCTGAACTTAAAGATTTTATTTTCTGGATATGTAATCAATTTCCCAATTAGCACATCTGCTTGGTTTAAAGTAGACCTCTATTCTGATTTTTTTTTTTTTTTAAACTAAAATATGGAGGCATAATTACAGTTACCATAGAGAGTTATAAATGGGTTTAGGGTTGTCTGTACTTGGGTTTTAAACCAGTTTACTGGGCTGGAGAGGCTATTGTTACACCCTGATACGCTTGCTAATGCATAAAGATTGTAAATCTGAAGAGCTTGAGGCTATTGCAGTAAATGAGAAATGCAATGTGATTGGAATTACTTAGACATAGGTGGCTGATTCACATGATTGGGCAACAAATGTTAGTAGTTTACTTTTACAGAAACAGAGTAAATGGAAAATGGCTATTTTCTCTGCTTTGATAGGGAAGAGGGAATAACCTCACCAACTATGGGTACATGTTAAAAGACTGGTGACTAGTGAGGCATTATGAACAGAAAAACACAGTAAAAGTAAACTAAACAAATTATTTTTTTAGCTATTTGAATTACACCAACCAAAATGTCTAATTTATCACAGTGCATATAATAGGATTTCTTCAAGACTGCATACATTTCCATTTTCCATTTTATTTCTGTGAACTGTGATAGTACCGATTTGATTGGCAACAATGGGGAACAAAAGATATTGGACAACCTATTATAAACATGCATGTTTTAATGCAGATGAAAACTCCATAGTCCATAGTCCATACTCTTATTTTTGGAAAATTGTAATTAGACTGAAGTGCTATGCAGAACAGAACAGGTTAACAGATGTTCTCTTGAATGGAATGATCCCTTAAGAGTGTAAATGCAGGCATGAAATGGATTTGAGAAATGTCTAGAAATATACTGGTATATACTATTTTTATATCAAAATTTTATATCAAAAGATCCCTACATCCTAAAGACATGAGGTGAAAGAGAAAGACATGTACTGTATGTGATAAATATAAAATGTGCAATATATATTGTGATTATGATGATTTCAAAGAAAAGAGGCAAGTTAGATGTATTGGTATAGGTTAGAAGACATTGGGACTGATTAACTTAAAAAATATAGGCTGTTCACTTAGTAAAGCAAATTTTTATTTTTGCACAGGGTATTTAAGAAATGTGGTGAAGCGCTGCTAACTTCCAAATATGTTAAAGCAAAATTGCTTTTTTTTATAGCTTTCCATGTTAATGTGTATAATTTTCAACACATTCTCTAAAGGAAATTTAGTTTTCAAAGGAAAAATTCACTTCTAAATGAACATTCTAATCCTCTTTAATTAATCTAACCCCATTACAAAGCATTCCATGATGTGTTCTCATGTTTAAGTAATTGTAAATAGGGAAAACTAATATTTGTGATATGAGACATGAGCATTACATGTAATATTGTACACTGGAATATTATTTTATTTTAGTGTCATACTGGAACAAAATTGAAAAGTACCGTAATGTCATTAACCTTGAAAATTTCAGATCAATGCAAAAGTAAAATCTCACCGTTTCTATTCAGTGCAATGACATGCCACAACATACTGATGCTGAAAAAATCTTCCAGTTTTATTGGGGTAATAAGTGCTTTGAAACCACTGCTGAGTGGGTTGGGTTGGTGGCAGTAAACAGGTTTATGATGGAAATAAAAGCTACACTTTATAATGTTTTGTGACATAATAACTCTCAAGGAGCATGAATGTCAGACTATTGAAAGGAACAGCTAAGCAATCTTTTCAGGTTAACTTTTCTTGCAATATCCTACATATGTAGTTGATTTATGTTTTGCCTATGTATTACATGTATACGTGTCACAAGTGGAAGTTTTACTTATAATGAACTTGTGTTCTTGTTTTGACATATGTCAGTTGCATTTTTTTAAATGGTTGCTCAACTCCCTCACCCTCCCCCATCACAGACTTCTTATCTTTATTGACTTACAGATAAGGACACACTTGGTTGCTTGGCACTGGAGAACAACGGTGGGATCACTTAATACATTTACTGCACCTTTGCAACTTAGCAAATCTTAGCATTTTCTTGCACCTCTATAGCATTTTTTTGAAAAGCTAGGTATAACTAGGTATAAGGTTAAAACTCGGTACCTAGATCACTTTAAAGGAGGTATGGTTTAGAAGCTAATTTAGTTAGGTCACAAAAAATAAATGTATTCATTTCAGTAACATAAAAAATACTACAAAAATGTGATATACCATTCCAGTTGCGGGAGAGAACTGGTGCAGCAAACCTTTGAAAGAACACTGCACTATTGATTTTCCTAGTCACTACTCAGCCCAAAGTGGCTGACATCACAGTTGATTGTCCTTAGCTATGCAAACATTGACGACAGAGTGTAACAATATCTGAACCAATTTACATAAATCTTAATATATTAGAGCCTATAGGTCTCACTAATGA
This sequence comes from Pyxicephalus adspersus, assembly GCF_032062135.1. Taxonomy (NCBI): domain Eukaryota; kingdom Metazoa; phylum Chordata; class Amphibia; order Anura; family Pyxicephalidae; genus Pyxicephalus; species Pyxicephalus adspersus. The sequence goes on from NC_092858.1 coordinate 105,190,866, forward strand.
TTGTAAGCATCACTACTCACTGGAAGATTTCTTTTGTGATAGTTTCCAGTGACAGAAATATGAAAATACAAGCGCTATAGACACACCATTTTCTTCTATGAAGAGGGGAGAGGATGCCACAGTGCTTTCTTCCAAAGGAACGCACAGCGGTCTTTGCCTATTGGTCATTCATCAATTCACCACAGTGGATCTGAGATCCCTTTTTTGTGAATCTGATTGGTAGCTTGGTTAAGATGCATTGGTGAATCATGCCATACACTTTAGAGTTCTTACAAACACCTTATCCTGCTGATCCTTCTGGTAACAAGGGAGCATTAGTATGTTTGTGGGGTGTCTTCCACCACGCTGACTAAAGCTACGTACACACTTCCAATTATTATCGTTGGAAAACGAACGACGAACGATCCTGCACGATATCTACGAACGATCGTATAGCACCGATCCTGCACATAGAGATAACGACACGATCGTTCGTAGATATTGTACACACAATAGATACGATCGTTTGAGCGATAGAGGAACTATGTGCACGACAGGAAAGTGAACGAACGTTCGTTCATTACGCATGCTCAGACCATGGACGATCAACAAACGACCGTACACACGAACGATGTTCAACGATCGTCGTCCAATCCGATCCGCCGGTCCGGTCGTTCGTTTCCAACGACTTTCCTCGTTCGTTGGCGTCGTTGGTTACTTTTTTACGAACGATTTTTTGCCCAATCGATCGTTCGTCGTTCGTTTTGAACGATAAAAATTGGAAGTGTGTACGCACCTTTACATTTACTGGCTCTGTAGACAGAATTTAGAGCTGGTATGGATTTTTCTGGTTGAATGTAAAGCTGCGTACACACTTCCAATTTTTATCGTTGGAAATGAACGATGAACGAACGACGAACGATCGATTGGGCAAAAATCGTTCGTAAAAAAAGTAACCAACGACGCCGACGAACGAGGATAGTCGTTGGAAATGAACAACCGGACCGGCGGATCGGATTGGACGACCATCGTTGACCATCAATCGTGTGTACGGTCGTTCATTGATCGTCCATGGTCTGAGCATGCGCGGTGAACGAACGTTCGCTCACTTCCTGTGGTGCACGTCACTTCCTGTATAGTTCAAACTATCGCATCTATCGTGTGTACAATATCTGTGAACGATCGTGTCGTTACCTGTATGTACAGGATCGGTGCTATACGATCGTTCGCAGATATCGTGCAGGATCGTTCGTCGTTCGTTTACCAACGATAATAATTGGAAGTGTGTACGTAGCTTTATTGTTTTGCACTGAGCCAAGCTGGTACTTGAAGTGTAGCACTTGTCTTCATTATGTGTATAAACCTGGTGACTTGGCCAAAGTAACAGAAAGAGAGGATTAAGCAATATAAATGGAAAAATATCCAATTCATCTAATTCAATCAGGATTACACTAGATGATTGGTTCAGTTGAAAAATAGTACCTACTGTCCCACTGACAAATAATTTAGAGAGCTCTGCCAGTCTATGGTCTACATATTTGCAGATATATTATTGTTGTTAATATGGTATACTAGATGATTCATACATTTATTGATAAAACACAAATATATAGCAACATTTTTTTAAGTAAAATATTTTTTTCCCACTGTGTGACAAAATGAAAGAAGTCAACACTGGCTTTTTGTTTGCCTTGCTTGAGCAACAGTGGGGTAATGTAGAAGCGGTTGAACTCCGTGGACTTGCTTTTTTCCAGCTTAATAACTATGCAGCTATGCATGCGGTTAAAAATACAGTAAAAGAATGTGTGTAACATTGCCTGGGTTAATTAATGTTTATGCTGCATGAAGCTGGGGCTTTTCCAATGGCTTGCTTATTTGTATAAAGGATTTTAGCACGGGTATAAGTAACCTTTATTCTGGTAAAGAAAACTGTTGCCACTGAATGTGAAATTTCTCCTGCAGTGCCTAAAATCTAACTTTTCTAATTATCTAACTATCTTCTTGAAGAATCAGTAAAACAGTCACAGAAAAAGCAGAAAAATCAAGCAGAAAAAGTTTGCAGAATGCCTCTAGACCAAGGGTGCCCAACCTTTGGCCAGCGGAGCTATCAGATCCTGCCCTGTGCTCATTCCATCTCTGCTCCTTGTCTTGGGGGGGACGGGGTGCGCGCATCTCCTATGCTCCTTTATGAGATTCTGCTGCCAGGAGAGGATGTGTACTATAGACCTGGCAATCAGCTGTGGCTTCTCCCCGCCCACCTTGTACTATGAGATAGTCCTAGCAGCAGCATGACAGCTGTGTCTGTGTCCATGCTGCTGTAATTTCCCCCTATGTATAAACCTTCATATCTCCAACATTGAATGTCATAGAAATGTGATATTTTTAGAGTACACAGGGGACCCTAAGAGCTGCTAGTAAATTTAATTTCAGCCTCCTGAACATAACAAGTTGCCAGATACGGGGTCACAAGCATAAAATCCTAATAATTGTAAATAATTACACTATGATCATAGTTATCTGCAATGTATAATTAACATACCATAATCATTTCATTGACATGAAAAGATCCCCATAATAGCGGTCACAGACAGCAATAAAATCTTGATAAAGGTTTAAACCCTTATTAAGCAAATGTTATGCAAGTTTGTCTCAGTGGTATTTTTAGTCAATATTGCATTCATAATTACGATTGTTTTACATCAAACCTTGTAATCCACTAAAAGTAATCAATGTTCTTTCCACTTGTATAGTGTTTGATTATCATTAGGGTCATTTTACTATTTTATTCTATTGAACATATTGCAAAGCATTGTCTATGACCAGCTTTACATATTAGGCATGATTTATCAAAGACTGGAGAAGATAGATTATCATGACTAAACCGTGGTTATCCAGCAAACTTAGAATGGACCTAGTCATATTATTAATAATATTAGTGCAGGATTGAAAACATTTGCCAACTAATAGCAAATGTTTTTTAAGAAATCTGTTCCAGGCTTGCTTTATCACCCATGTTTTCTTATAATTAGCTATCTTCTCCTGTCTTAATTTGGGTCCATAGTGTCTTGAGCAAAATTAATCTGTTTATGACAAAATAGTACCAGATGTTTTGAATATGATTTGGCTGTATATACTGTAAATACTTCTATACCATTTAAATAATATGAATATTTTTCCAGGCATAAGATACAGTCAGCAAGGAAACAGTGAAGTCTCGTCATCATCAACGATTAATCACCATAGTAACAATGCTATGTTGACCAGCCAATCAGTCCTGCAACAAGTTTCCCCTGCAAGTTTGGATCCAGGCCATAACATGCTTTCACCTGATGGTAAATTGGTGAGTACACCTGGCCTATTGTAGCTGCAGAGCTGATAAGATAAGAGAGACAAGCAAGCAAAACACACAGTATTCTTTTTTTTAGGTTCTCACAGGGTCACCAGTAAACAAAGAGGCATTGTGGATAAAAAAAATCTTGAATGCTCAGTTTGCTCTAAAAACCAGTACTCTGACCCACTTTAAGGCCTTTTTTGAAGCTGACCAATAAATGTAACAAAGAGCTGTTCACTTTTTATTGATTAAATGCCTTACAAAGTAGGAAAGTGGGTGGAACAGTGTTTGTTTTTCCTCACAGATGACTTGCACATTGATAAAACTGGCTCTCCCAAAGCCTTCTCTTTAAAGAAGTAGACTAGGTGTAGACAGGACATGATTTTTTTTTCGCTTCAGGCAAAATACTTTCCCTTTTTTTCAGTCATTGGCTACTTTTTTTCACAGCACATAAGTAATCAGCAGACGGGGGTCAGATGTGTCATTAGGAAGATAATCACTTTGCCACTCCTTATCACATTATTATCCTTTTACTTATTGATTTACATATACTTGAACACTCATGTAGAATTATTTTACATTTAGCATGTTTAAATTTCAGAATGGCGTTCGATTCCACAGATGGGCTTTAGAAACCTATTTATATATTTGCATTGGTTTTACTAATGTGTAACTAATTGCAAAGTGCGGTAAGTCAGTATTAAAGTGACATTCACTTTCAATGGCACCCCAATGCACCAAGCAACACGCAATATGTGCAACACACAGCAGTGCAGAGCATTGTGTTATGGAAAAAGGGGCTTTGTGCTTTTTGTGGCATGTAAGAGTGCATTGGCAACCCATTCAGTTTAAATACACTGCAATAATAAATATGTTATTTGAGAAGAAGATTTAAGAATGTATGCAGCTGTGCTTGAATAGAAACTGCAGCAGCAAAAAAATGCCACATTTAACGTACTTTAACTGCAGTTCAAATACACCTAATAAGAAATTCTGCATTGAATAACACCCAGTGCAATGCAAAGCAGGTGTAATACAGCCTCTGAACCACGTGTATTGCTCATGCAAAGTCATTGGAATGTTGCTGACCTGCATTTGATTTCAACTTCAAACTGATATCAAACACAGGAAAAAAATTTAATATGGGGAAAAAAAGCAAATACTTAAAGTTTTACTTGAGTGACAGTCTTCTGGGGCTGCCTCATAGGGTATAAAAATATAGTTTGAAATAACATAATATTCTTTAAAAAATACTGTATACCATTTATTTTCCTTTATCCATATTATTTTCTGTGTCATTACTTTCCTAAGTCATCTTCAACTGGTTCCTGCATGTCACACATTTCTATTATTATGTATTTTCAACCATACTTGTTTCCTCTTTTTGCAGATATCTGTGTCAGGGGGTGGACTTCCACCAGTGAGCACACTGACAAACATCCACAGTCTGTCCCAATCAGTCCATCACAATTCCCAACAATCGCAAAATCTTATCATGGCACCCATATCTGGAGTCATGGCAATAACACAAAGTAAGTTTGAAAGAAGTTTTGTTTTTAATTCGCTTGAACTTTTGTGAATAAATACTGGGTCAAAGTGGTGGAATCTTAGAAAATTGTCCTGTGACAAGATTTGGGTTGGGTCCCAAGAACTATAATATATATTTAAGTGAGTAGACACATCAAGTTGTTATTTTAATGTTTACATGACAAAACCTTTTGCTTTCATTTTTATTTGAAATTGTTTTTTGTATGCAATTTAAAAGTTTATTTCTATAGTGGATAATATGATGTCAGTCACATAGCTATCACCCCAAACCATTGCCATATAAGAATAGTTGAGTAATCAAGCAACAAAGTCATATCTATCAGCGTTTCTGAGGCATTGGGTTGGCCACTGTCACAAAAAAATAGTCTATTAGAAAACATGTCCAAAATGCTTTTATTTACATAAGCTAGATAACAGAAATAGCCAGCACTGGGCTATTTCCCTCTAGGAATAGAAAAGTTTGATCAGGCTGGACTTTCCCATTAATGAAAGAGCCAAAAGTCGAGAATGCCCCATAGTGGATGTGTGCAAGTTTGACTGTTTCCCAAAATCTGAGTCTATATTGTATTGAATCGGCCAAAGGAGACCTCAAGACTTGCATCAAGATAGAAAAAATAAACGGCAACCACCATGCAATACTAAAGAGTAGCACATGGTTTCCTATGTAATCCCCAAATATGGCAGCTGTAATCTACATTAGTCTATACTGTTAAATCTATTTGTGATTACCAGGTTGTATAGAAACAAAAACATTAATAACGTTGTTTCCACCAGGAGAATCACATTCCTACTATGAAAAAGGCTACAATTTATTGTCAAAGCCCTATATATGAAATGCATACTTTTCCAGGCGTGTTGCTGATGCATGGTTGTAAATACATTTTAATAATCCAGTGACATTTCTTTTTCCAGATTTAAACACAAGTCAAGCACAGACTGTTCCTGTCATCAACAGTGTTGCTGGGAGCCTAGCAGCTTTACAGTCGGTGCAGTTTTCACCTCAGTTGCACAGCCCGCACCAGCAGCAAATCATGCAACCATCCTCTGGTCACATGACACAGCAGCCATTTATGGCCACAATGACTCAGCTACAGAATTCACACAGTAAGTACCGCACTCAAGCATTCCTTTTTAGGAATTGATTTAGGAATGAACATATGTACCAGATTAAAAAGTTAAAAACTAATTAGAAATTTTCAATATTACAAGTTAGAAAGTTTTAATGAGTATAAGACACAGTAGTACGGAAAGTGTGTGTATGTCACTTTCATCTTTGGTATTTGTACCTATAAATACAGGTGTTGGATTAAGCTGAGAATGCTCAAGGGCTATTGGCTGAATTTGCTGTAATCTGTAACCAGTTCACTAGCTACTAGTGATCTTTGCTGGCTAAGAAATAAAATAAAAGCCATTACATATCTACCAACCGTTCCATATGCAACATGTATGTAAAAACTGTTTTCATTCTATTAACTCTGTAACAATATTAAATTCATAATTTTTACTCTGTTAATTATAGGGTAGACTGTGTTTTCAGACAGAACATTTTTATTATCCCAGGCTGCCATGGTCCCTGGGGACTCCAAAAAGTTCCCAGGCCAAAAGCTGAATCCATGTAGTTGTGGCATGTGCCTAACAGTTTTAAAGAGGGACTGCCTGGAGCATTTGTACAAAATGTCTACCTCAGTTAGACCTTCTCAATATTAAGATACCAATGGCTGAAAACAAGAGAACTAGAACTTGTGCAAAGTGCCCTCGATGTAACTTGTTACGTTATTATTATGGTATTGTTAATATGTTCTCCTTATAATGCACCCTATAGGGTGTTTGACTGCAATCATTTTTGATGGTTTTTTTTCATAAAGATATCTACAGTGTATTGATGGATGATCACATCTTTGTTCTTTTTGTGTCTTTGATGTTCACAGTGTATGCACACAAGCAGGAACCTCCCCAGTATTCACACACATCCCGCTTTCCGTCAGCCATGGTTGTCACAGATACTGGCAGCATCAGCACGTTAACAAACATGTCTTCCAGTAAACAGGTAGGTTACACATATCAAAGTTGCAAATAAAGCTTTACATTTGATAATCTTTAATTTTATGCCATTGGGAGTAACACATTTAACCACTTTAAGTTCCAATCATTTGTCTTATATGGTTTTGGAATGGGTTGGAAAAGAGAAACAGATGGTAATGAAAAACATAAAGCATCAAATATTGTAGGTGACTGAATACAGATCATGTTGTTTGCCTTTTTTGGAATTTTCTTGTGCCATATTGTCATATAAAGATAATAGAACTGTATTGAAATAGCACTTTTGCAACTAATTACTATATCAGGTTACCTACAATCTAGATGGAGTGAGAAGTTTTTGAGTGTTTTAGAACAGTTCCCTGGTTTTTGTGATGGCTTTACCGTGTTATCTTGCCAAAAAGTATTTAAGTATCAGTTGTTTGGTCTGTTCATTCACAGATTTGTTGCCAGTGGTTTGCATATATAGTTGTGCCATGTAACTTTTCATTAAGTATGAAACTGCTTGTGTTTTGACAAAACAGCAAATTCTAAATACAGTTTAAATAATAAGGTAAGACAGAAAATGTCAATAACACAATGTTCTGTAAACTACAATGTTGCCTGTTAGTTTTACCTTAAATGTAAAGACAATTTAATTCAGCCCTAGCTGTTACACATTCATTGAAGCAGTAATTATTGGGAGTTGTGACATCTTAACGGGCAGAATCCTAATATACTTGGATTAGATAATTATGTCCTGCATCTATAGGACTTGTTTCAACAAGCATCAAAGTCAACTCGGGCAAGATGAATAATTAATCAGGTTGGGTTAGGGCTGAGCGCCCACCAGATGGATTGATAAGCCTTTTCAAGGAAATAGTATTCCACGGAGCCTTGATGTGCTTGATTGCCTGACTGATTATGATTTGTGGGGTTAGATAAATGTTTTTCTCTTGACTACAAAGAGTGGGAAATGCAAAAAGGAATGGATGAGGAATACATGGAATTACATTTTCATTACTGGCTCTGCCAGACAGGGGCAACATTAAATAAACCATCCTTTTATTATTCACCCATTATTTTCGGGCTTTTGGCCAAAATAATATTTGTTACATGATCGCAAGAACCATCAAATCTTTCCAGTGTTTAAGTTCAAGTCCAATTCTGAATAAATCTGTTTTTGAAATTTGAAACAGAGCAGTAAAAAAAAGCCTAAAACATGTACATTTTTTATTGCTGTCTTTGTGCCCACTAAAGTAAAATCTGTTAATTGGGCCAAAAAAAAAAAACGTCAGACAGAACACTTTATTTAAAACTGAAAAAATGTCTGTATTTTTCCAGATATTTTACTGTTCAATATTTTCATTGTTAATAAAATAAAAAAAACATGATCATAACCATCATTTTCCTTATTATTACCACTATTTATTAAAAATCAACAGTTATGTCCTTCTTGTTGGACAACTGGCATGATAATAATGACCTACTTTACACAAGTCAAACAGGTTCACATGGCTGTACTAGGGGCCTATTAGAGGAAAAGACAATATTAGAGCACCTCTGTCATATCTCTTTGAATTGTTTCAGCTAATATAAAACCCGGCTCTCTCAGAGGTTTTTATTTTTATTTTTTTTTACACAACAGAAATTAATAACTGCAACAAATAAAATGTAATTAACATCTCCTAGAACATTATACACAGCAAGCATTTACATATTGCTTATAGTCATTCGTGAATTTAAACTATATTACAATTATCTTTTTAGCAAGTACTAACAAAGTTCCCTAAAGACCTTAATGTCTGATATTGTGAAAAAATGCATTTCCCTTATCTGTGTTGGTGATACAATGCTGTGTCCTCCAGTGCAATTATATATTAAGTCACTAAATACCATGTCTTAATGGCATGCAATACTTTACTTCTTATCTTGCTAACAATGTTTGTTCTTTATATACCAAAAATATGTAAGTTTGCAGTTTTTCTCTCTGTTTGATCTTTGGTTTTGTCTGTATTTACAAATATCACAAATCCCAACCCTATAGCAATAAAGTTTTACACCTAAAGCAAATTCTACATTTTGGTAGTGCCCTGAAGCTATTTGTGTGAATATTGTAGTTGTGCTGTTCAAAGAGTAAAAGCCTTCTTACTGTAGCTTTGAAGGGTAAATGTCCATATTCCATGGCCAAGAAGCAAAGTCATAAAAGTTATTTGTGGTGCAATAAAATAATTTTGCTAAATTAGGGTAATATATCATAATCAAATGCTGTTTCTGAAAGTGTTTTTTTTTTTTTTGCAGTGCCCTTTGCAAGCCTGGTGATATCCTGCTGCACTTAACCTCCTCCCTTAACAATATGGACATTTTCTTAGAACTTTAACGATAGTAACTTCTACGACTTTCAGTTGTTACTGTGTGGAATTGATTCAAGATCAATTTTAGATGTCAACCACTAAAAACGGGAGAGGCAGACTCTCTGAACAAGGGGAAAAGCCCATGCATTTTCACTCTTCGTCATCGCAATACTTGATTTTCAGTCATGTTCCCAGGTGATTTGAAGACTTTCCTGTGTTGTGTGACCCAGACATGACACCTAGATGGAGTGTGATAAAATGCAATTACTTATTTGTAAGAGGAACTGCAAATCTAAGTGGTGCATACAAACTGCTGCTGGAACATTGCCATAAAAACTGGAAATTCTGGAGCCGAAATCTGTGTACAAAGCTGAACTGAGCCACTGTAAATGTTTAAATAAGTGTACGAATTCTATAGAAGTAAATTTGTTCAATAGTTGTAAATTGTAAAAAAAAAAAGTGCAATTATTTTGTAAATAATGCATTAATATGATGTTTAGGTTGTTTCGAAAGGAAAGGTCAAACATCCAAGTAAAAATAAGCATTTGATCAACACAAAGCCATGGGATGAATTTGCAGTGTTGCACAATAAAATGTAGCATATTGTATGCAATTGGGTTTTTCCCATCACTCTGGGATTGAATTATAAAGGCAGGAGAAACCGAAAAAGAATAGGATAGGAATAGATAAAGATAAAAATAAAGGGAATAGATAGGAAAAACAATTTGAGATCTTGATTGTAAAAAAAAAAAAAAAAAAATTCTGTTTTTAAGTTTCTGGTCTTTGTAAATCAGACCCATTGCTTTTATTAGAACCTGTTGATCACATAGGACCTTCTGGGGCATTCATCAAACCCTATGTTTGCATCAGTGAACAAGAAATCTTTAAACATATACAACAAACATAACCCAACAAGATGTCCGTAGATGTAAATATTTATTTTCCCATAACAATTGATTATGATAATTATTAGTTTCTATCACTGCCTTTTTATCTTTCCATTTTGATAAATATAAGTACACTGGTTACATGGATATTTTATTTATTCACTTCTAAACATTAAAGGCCTAAATCACACATCTAAACTTACAGGATAAGCATTTTCTTATAAAAAATGTAACAACTGAGTCCAATTGGTTAAAAAAAACACTCAAATAGCTCAAATAAAAATGCATATTTGCAATAATTTGTAAATTAAGCATTTTGTCTTGTAGGTGAAAAAAATCAAAATATTGAATGTTTGATCTTGTTAGGATAAAGTTATGGAGTATACTTAAAGTAATATACAGACTTATTAAGTGCTACCAATTTTTAATTTGTTTAAAGGAATTTGCCACTTTTATAGATAAATACTCTCTTTTTATTTCCCCCTCATGTAGATTGTGGGGAACACTGCTAGAGGCCATGACCAATTTCATACTGGGTGTCAAAATCCCTTTGGAACAAAGTTTAGAAGATGAAGGTGAACCAATAATAAAAAATTAGCAGTTTAGCAGTCTTCCATCAAAGCCTTGACTATATCCTTTACAATGTTGGCAAATGCTGCTTGGATAACTAGAGCCAGTAAAAATAAAACTGGGATTGTTTTAAAGTGTATATTATAAGGCTTGTTTGAGCTTTGCCTGCTATTTGATTAAGCTGAAGTTTGGTGGTAAGTCAGCAGCACTAATGGCTTTGTCCTTAGATAAGAGTGGCATGAGAAAAAGATCTCCCTAATTTCATGCCACACGACCACAGAACACATGATTGCAACTGTGAAGTTGGCTTGTGTGTCATGTGACTGTTCCCATCATTGGTTATCTAGCTACTTCGCCTCATTGAACAGAGCTGCAACTTCATGCAATTGTGTTTAGAGCACCAAAAGTCTATATACATCATTAAATTAGTGATTTGGAACAAAGGTCAGTTTAAGCCCCTGTTCACATGTCTAAGAGGAAGTGAGAAAGGAAGGGGGGGATAAATATACATATCCATCACTAAACAAAGAGGGAATAAAATTGTAGGCCTGTCCTAGATGCTTTGTCTACAGGATTTCAGACTCTTACAGACATCATGATACAAATATGTCCATTTAATTACAGACAGTATTATTTAAGAATTTCTTGTGATTTTTTAGTGCATTTCTAACTCTACCATACATGCAGTCTATTTTTAAAAGATCATTTTTATATATATACAGCAGTATTAATTTAATGTTGATGTTTTGTTTCATTTTAATATGTAATACAATATGTGTTTTGAATAATACATCAAACATAGTGTTGGCACTGGACAAATTCTTCCCAAAAAAGGTTTTTGGCTAAAATTAAATTGTGTTAATGTGGCAAAGAACAAGATGTATCAAACTTACTGCCAAAGATCGAGTTTTTTTGTTTTAAAGGGAAGTAAGAATTCACATAATGATTTATTGTAATATATTGTTTGTAATAAATTACAGCCAATCCTTGTTTTTTAAATCATATTTATATTTGTTGTAAAGTCAATTTTTTCAAGTAAACTGAAAAGATGTATAAATTATTGTGCGTACAAATTTTTTTTAAATTGTATTTTTATAAGTTTTTCATAGAAAAAAAATACAGAACAGACATAAAAAAATGAAAACAATAAACACAGCAAAAAACAAAGAAGTTGGGTAAAGGGGGGACATTTTGCTATAGAGTAGCATGTAACAGACATAGGAAATAATGCTATAAACAGTACCACAGTATCTGAGTCCGTATATCTCATAAAGTTCATACACAGGTAATGTCCAGTGATAGACGAAAGGAAGAGATAGGCATTCAAAAATTTTGGACTTGTGTATAGTACCAGCAACTAATGTATCAAACAATGTTTTTCATGGGGTAACCTCATAAAATTGTGTGATTATAAATAGAAGGCAAAGAAAAGAAAAAAGGGGAAGGGGGAGGGGGAGGGAAAGATTTAGGGAGGAGGGAGGGTCAGGGCGGTAGAGGAGGGGGGGGGGGTAATTCTTATGACTAGTTAAGTAGTAAGGTTGGCAAAATACATATCCTAGTTATCCTACACTTTCTGAAATTTAGTTAACTTATTACGTAGCATAACAGTAAGATTTTCCATTAGGTGGACATCTTGAACAACTATTATATAGTGTCACCCTAGAGGGGGGTATAGTGTTTTTCCACTGAGAGGCTATGAGGGAGTGAGCAGCCAGTAAAATATGGAAGATTAGTTTGCTTGGGCAAGGTGGGGCTTGGGATATAGGTAAAGCCAATAGATGCGTCAATATTTATTGGGAAATCATTGGGAAATCAAACAAAGTAACATTGGTAATAAGCTGCTTCACCTGCGTCCAAAAATCTTGAATCAGTGGGCAGCTCCAAAAAGTGTTCTAAGGTGCCCCTATCGACCCACCACAAACACACTGGGTCCAGCGCAGGCAAAAGTCTATGGAGAACCTCTGGAGTATGGTACCATTGGAATAATGTACACATTTTTTTTTAATTTTTGCTGTTGAATTCCATTTTATTCTGAAGTTACTTTAAAAGCATTAGGAAACTGCTAAAATGAAATATATTTGATAGTAAATTTAAAAATATTGTTTTATAAATATTTTCCTTGTGTGAAAAAGGGTGCATAGTCAGTTTATATAGAAAAAAATATTGATCATTTTAAAAGATGTAATTAAAGGTAAATTATAATGTATTTTTTGTAGGTAGATTTTTTTTACTTTAGTTACAGTTTAGTTACATGGACATTGCAGGGTCTCTACATCTTTTCCATTTTTTTTACTGTGATACCATACATACCTTTTATACATATCTCATATAGCTAACACAGGTTGACATTTCATACTGATTAATGTCATTGTATATGACCCAGGCTGCATGGGGAGACCTGCTCCTAAGCACATATATATATATGACATGTTGCCTGACAATTCATAAATGTGTCACTCTGCTAAGCTCTAGTCTCTTGGCATAGGTGTGTCATCTGCAAAACAGCTGGACTGCCACCTTACAATTTGGGAGGAAGGGAATTAAATGGTATTCCTGTTTAAAATCGAGAAAAAATCTGTGGTTAATTATTGACCAATATATGACTGGTGTATTCCAGCCAGCTTTCCTCTGCCTATAATTTGCTACTTCATTCACATGATGTAAACTTGTTTGGTGAACAGCTGCTCCAGCCCTGGCTGTGTGTATAGGGTTAGAGCAGTCAAGGGAGGCACAGTGTGCATGTATAGGGGTGCAGGAAGGATTGGATTCCAATGCAGCTGTCCTCTCATTTGATGATTATGGTTTTCTCAAGATTATTTTTGAAAATACAACTGCAAACACCACTGAGAATAAAAAACAAAGTGGACCAACATTGATACAGGTAAAATGCATTGAAGTTGATGCTTATTTATGAAGTATTGCCCCATTAATATAACAAATTAACAAATATTACAAAAAAGGGAAATTTAGAACTACACTACTAAAAAACTGGATTTCTGCATGTTTACAATATAATATAAAAGTTCATAATATTGTCATTACTAGTAATTGGAGTATATTGGGGGCATGCTGTATTCTGCTGGTTGCATTATATAATAAAATTCTGGTTGGCTACTTGGATTTTCTTTCTTATAATTACTTTATTCATATAAATAATGACAACATATTACTCATCGCTTTAAAGAGCCCGTATTTATGTCACTAACTCCACTTCAGAGGAGTTGACAATCTAATATCCCTATCACAGTCAAATTCTATAGTCTCTAAAATTTGGTGGAGTGCCAGTTAACCTATATTAGGTTATGATGTGATAACATATGTTTTATGATGTGGGAACATACGGGAGAACCTGGATGAAAACACATGGAAAACACACAGACTCAAAGGCCTGATTTATTAAAGCTCTCCAAGACTGGAGAAGATACACTGGAGAAGATTCACTTTCAGTGAAGCTGGGTGACACAGAAAACCTGGAATGGATCTGGTTCAGGACTGAAAGCGTTTGCTAACAAATTTAAAAATTCCATTACAGGTTTGCTGGATCACCCAGTTTCACCAATGAAAGTGTATCTTCTCCAGTGTTGGAGAGCTTTAATATATCAACCCATACAGTCAGTGTCCTGGCCAAGAATCGGTACCTTAGTGCTACAAGGTGAGAGTGCTAGCCACTAAGCCACCATGCACTTTTTGTCTGTTAAAAAAATCAGACTTAAGCTGCGTGCACACGTGCAACTCTTGTCGTTGGAAAGGAACTTTTATGAAGCTTTTCCAATGACAAGAACCACACGATGCATGAACGAGTGCTGTACATACAGCACTGTTCTGCTCTATGGAGAGTGGAGGAGTAGAGCGACGGAGTGGCACCCTGCTGCGCGCTCTGCCCCTTTCCTTGCATTGGGATTACTCGTCGTTCATGGTCCGTGGATCTGCCAGGACGGATCCACGGACCATGAGCGACGCGGGCTGTTCACACGCCTGCGTCCTTCATCGTCCAGATTCTCACCAGATATCCGCCCTGAGCGGATTATCGGGCGAGAAAAATTTGACGTGTGTTTGTAGCTTTATGACTCCTGCATATATACTGTATCCAAAAAAAAAATAAAAAAAGTATCTAAAAAATATATTCCTTCCCAGTATTACAAAACCCAGTGACCCAAGATCCTAATCTGACATTTTTCATCTTGTATTGATTTATTGATTGATAACAATAGAAATTGTGCCCAGTCATGATTGTTTTTACCTTTGCCCTGTTACATTTTTTGGGACATCTTCCACAGTTCATTTCCTCTTTAAATTAACACAAGAAGGCCATTAGGAGGTTCTGGGGAGTACATGCACATTGTTGCAGTGCTTGGTGAGATTTCTGGTGCCCTGTTTTTTGAGCAGAGGTCTGTGTTATAAAACCAATTAAACAATTAGGTCCACCAGTATCTTTTTATGATGTGGGAGGACATTTGAGTGCCAATAGGTGACCCGTGTAAAACACAGGAAGAACATGGTTCTTGCATGTAGTGTCCTTGATGAAATTCAAACCTTGATCCCTAGTGCAGTAAGGTTAGAGCGCTACTAAGCCACTGTGTTTATTATTTATTTTGTTGTATGCCTGCCCACTGAGCTGCAATACTCTTTATAAAAAATATACCTTTAACAACAAACAATTGTATACAGCATATGTTTTTATCTATGAACAGTTTTTTTTACAATATAATGTAGAAAACCAGGTGTTGGATCATGACTTTGTCTTGATTTACCAAAGGCAACCCAAAAATGCTTTATAAAAATCAAATAAGTAAATAAGCACTAATTATTTTTAATATGAAATATATTTTTAATAGGAAAAAACATAATCTAAAAGCAATTTTCTTGCAATTGTAATTATATGTAACCAATTGTACAGAATAAAATAATCGGTCAGTGGATTAAAGTAACCTATCATCAATGGGTACCTGGTGGATAAATTTACTAGAGAATTATCTGTGTGTGTGGCAAGCATTACTCCTTATAGCTGAAGGTGTCGACAATGGCATCCAATCAGGTTTTCCATGCCATTTTCTGTAAAAAATAATTCTGATAAATTCTAATTCTGGGGCACTGTAGACAGAAACTCAAATGTTGTGCTTTTTTAAAGAATTTTTATGCAGTTGTAATGAATTGGACGTTGTTTCACTGCTTCAAGCCATATACAAGGAAAGCAAAAGTTTTCTTTTACTGTACAGCAAGTTACCTAAAGGGGGTAGGAGGGGGCACAGGGTCAAGAAGTTGTGACCAGGTTACAACACAGGGAACAGAAGGATAAGACAAAGCAACAGAAAGTGGAAATGGTCAAATGAATAGAAGAGCATGTTTCTTTCCTGAAAGAGAATAGGTGCTACATCAAGTCATACTGAGATCTAAAGGACTCAAAGCTTGCTAATGGTTTGGAGAGCACAGCAGGGTTCCCAGGTCATGAGTCACAGCTAGAATCACTGCTAGTTAGGTGCATATTATCTAAGACAAAAAAAACATTAAACAAACTGATTTACCAATATTGGTCTAAACACAATTAACAATGGAGGTTTTTTGATGATGTTCCATTAATAATATTGTCAAAAGATTTGACAACCTCTTTTAAAAAATACAGCAGTTTTACAGAGAGACTTTATATTTCCATGTTTTGGTGTATTCATTGTTAAAATGAATGTGCGTTAAATTGGCCATATGGTGGCTGAACACTGCTATGAACATTATTAAACCTCCATTGCTATAATATGATGACTTTCAATGGCACACGTTAATTATGTGTTGTATAAAAAATGAGTGACAGCTCAGTGTGCTTGCACCATATAGTCACAAAATATGACTTTAAAATAAGCAAGCTAAAACAAATCAGTCAGTAAATGAGAGTATTTTAATGGACACACTGCCACCTCTGCTGACACCCTTTGCCCAACCAGTCTCAGATGACAAATTTTTTCAGATGATTGCTATAGTTTGCCTAAGATAAAGCTGACTCTGGGGATGTCTGTTCAGTGCGCAAACAGATATGTCTAGCTGCAATGAATATGCACAAGTTAAGGGTAGAAAAATCTTTTTGTAGTTGGATATTCCATCCACCATCTCATATTCATGGATAGATTAAAAGGTTCCCTTTAAATCACCAGTGTTGGGCTTGTGCTTCCTCAAAAACAGTGCTGGTCATCACCAGGAATACTCAATTTGGTATGGGATTCATAGGGTGGCACTCCCAGGTCATGACTGTCTTGTTTGCTCCACTGCTGACATCTGATGAACTTGCAAGCAATGCAACAAATTGTCAGACATTATTCTATATAGACAAATATCTGTAAGAACTACAGGTGAAAAGGCACCTGCTCTTTGTGCTATCATTGTGTAATCAGGATCTGATCCAGTGGGCCATCTCATTACATTTTTACTCCCACAAATGAAGCATTGCCACCTTGTCCTGTATATATTTTGCAGCATGATGCAATTTCATGAACATGTGATGAAGAGTTTTTTTCCTGGTTAGTATCATCTGCTTTCACCCCAGTGTACATGCTCCAATTATTGCCCAGTTTGAAGAACCACTCAGCAGATGTGTAATTTGCAAAGTTTGGATTGTACATGGTCAGATTGGGAGATATTATATGCAAAGGTATGTTTTAGTGGTGTTTCTAAAGGTTTAGAGCATGCAGAACATTATGTGAAGAGAAAATTGTAAAGAAATGTGAATATGTCTGAGGTCGACTAGAGGACTAGTGAACTCTCCGCCCTAACTGAAAAATAAGACAATTTTTTTTGAAAGTTTGAAAATGCAATACATCTTTTTTTTTCTCATGTAACCAAGAAGCCTACCGTGGCAGTACCTTCTAAAAAATTTCAAGAGCATGACACACGCTCTGAAATGACAGGGCATGTAATTTGTTTTAGTTTAAACTGTAAGCACGCTTATCTGACAGCAGGCTGGCAATTTAGATTTAACAACTGTATTAGCATTTGTCAAATGAATCTATTGCAGATTGATAAAAACTGGGACAACTAAATGCTCACTTGTACAAAAAAATACCTACTGGAACCCTGCTTTCCATGCAAGAAGACACCTGCAGTTTGTATGTGATTCCCTTGTAGGTGTCTTAGGCCATGGACACTGGCAGATTTTCACTTCTGATCCAATTTTCATTTTTGTGGATAGAATAGATATGTTGGTAAACATCAATCAAATGCACACAAGTTGTATAGTAAACAAATGATCAAGTATACTGAAATTCTGAAAAACAATCAGAAGGGCAGAATGTTGTACATGGTTGTACAGTATTTTAAGACTTCCTATCGAATGATCATCAATTGAAACATAAATCAGATCAGTGAGTTGAGTGCAAAATTGTCAGATTTGTTCACGTGTACTAGGTCTTAAAATGGCACACCAACCAGACCAAAACTTGTAGCTTCAAGCTGGTTGATAACCTTATTAGTGTACAGAAGTCACAATGCAAACATGCAAATGTAGACACCATACTAGTTGCTGATGAGTTCTGACTTCAAAGTACCAGGGTCACTTTGAGTTCAGACAGGGGGGTGGGGCTGCACATTTTTCTAACCATGCTATTTTATATAGACAGTACTAATTATATTCAAATGGACTTGCAAATGCCAAGATGTATTTGTAGAAGCCATTAGTGATAATGACTGTTTTTTCTTTCAATGAGTTCAATGAGTGAAACTTCAATGAGTTTCTGATTTGATACATATATACATAGTGTAAAAAGTACGACCAATCGAGGTCACTTAACAGGTTTTGTCTTTAGCCTGTGAGAAAATATAAAAAGATTGATAGATTGCTCCAATACAATTTTCATCCCAGCAGAAAATTCCCATGTGAAGCCTTGTAAAGTGATTGATAGGAAAGGGGCTGGAGACTTAACACTGTATTGAAGGACTAATTATACTGTAAATCATGCAGATGCAGACACCAGTGAACAAAAGTTATTTGTGGGGTTTTGTCTTCGTATTTAAATTGAGTGGAGAGTTTTTTTTTTAATGAAATTAGCCAATTCTTGGAGTTACTTTCACATTAATATTACTGTGAAGACCAAATTGGAGAAATGAGCCCATAAAGTTGTAACACAGTTTTATGGTTACAATAAATGGTAACATTTTCTAAAGTTTTAATTGTATTGACATTGCATTCTGAAAATCAAAAGCTCTTAATTAGCTGTATACCACTTAATCTAGGGTGAGTAAAAGTTTTCTGTTAATATATGCAAATTTGATGTACAGATTTATGACAATGAACTGTCTAAATAATTAAGGATGTTTAGGGAAGAAATGGTGTGTGGGGTGTTCATAGTTTGAATAATTACACAGCTAATTTGTAGCATATAACATATTTTCACATCACATATTTTAACTTCCTAAAAAATGAGAAATTTGACCTACTTTAGCCAAAATATATTATTTTGCACCTGGAACAGATATGGTTGTTAAATAAAGTTGAAAATAGCTAGGTTTTGGATCATTTTTTACCATTGTCATTGTCACTAAAACAATTAACCAGAAACAAACTCTTAAAGCTGAACAAAAAAATATTTTGTTCAAATATAATCCTTAATACTGTTTGTACACCAAATGCTTTTTTCAAACACAGATTTTATCTTGTATGAGTATTAATATTAATAATATTATTATTAATAACAACAATAATAATAATATTAAAAAACAGGATTTATATAGTGCCAACATATTACGCAACTCTGTACATTAAATAGGGGTTGCAAATGACAGACAGATACAGACAGTGACACAGGAGGAGAAGAGGCCCCTTCCACAAAGAGCTTACAATCTAGAAGGTGAGGGAAGTAACACAAAAGGAGGGGAGAGTAGTGGTCATATCATTATTACTGCACAAAGCCTTCACAGAGAGCAGAGCTATCACGGGACCCAACAGGTCCGCTAACTACAGGCTGCCTGCTGTAAGCCACAGAAGGTTCAGGCAATGTACTTTCTGCAATTAAATACATAAAAACATACCTGCCTGTTTTTCTAAATACGTTCACCTGTCCTACTTCTGTTGCTGCCTCTTCTGATCTTCTTGATTGCTAGGTTGGGATGATGTAATTGTGAATGAAGTTCATTCAGCCCCGGTAGCCCCAGTGGATGATGGGATACCCGGCACATCCCGGCATAGTACGCTGAACAGTACTCAGCAGGTTTTTTAAAGCAAGGTAGTGAACAGCCAGTAAATATGTTTTTTGATGAAGGGACATCACCAAGCAGAACTATAGTTAGTTCTGCTTTATTGTAGCAATTTCCTGCACATAGTTTTACTCTAGATTAGTGGTGTAGAGAACTGGAAGAAATGCACAAAACACACAAAGATTTAGGTAAAAATACACATGGCTTATACATTTTGGCAATATATGCTTATCCTAGATTTCAGCTTCTCATTTCAGCTGTCATCTTCATTGACTAAACTTGAACATTGGACCAAGCCAAAAGTGTGGGTGTTGTGTGCCACACAGTGAGGGTTCGTGATTGGTTTTTTTGCATTCTTGTCTGACATTTAAGGGCACCTTTATCCCTTATCACTCTTATCACTTCCCAATGTTATTACAATTCTGTTGTTGGGGCTTTGCTCCATGGCAAGTGACACAGGATTATCTATGGCAGGGAATATATGTGATTCCTGCTTTTCACCAGAGCACCTTGCATGAGGTAATAGGTCAGCAACCCCAGTGGCCACCACAATACCTTGGTAAAGGGATACCACCAGACCATGCACCCCAAGCTCTCCCCACCAGAGACAAGCAGGATCAAACAGCTTTGATGTAAAGACTGACAGCTGGCAGGTACAAGACAGGCTGGGATCTCAGAAGAAGGTGTTGAAGCAGGCAAGCCAAGGTCAAGGCAGACAGCTAACGGTAAGCAGGGTGGTAGACAGGCCCATGGTCAGGGCAGGTGACTGGCAAGATTCACAGTCAGAACAGGGCAAGATCACAGCAGATGAACGACATTAAGCAGAGTCAAGCTGAGGTCAGTATATGAGAAGTCAATCAGGAAGAGTATTGCTGGGGAGAGTAGGAGATACACACTGAAGATCCAGCTATCTGGGCCTACAACTGGAGAGACTTAAATAGCCATCGTGCATGTGTGTGTGCAAGTTAGTTCATTCATAGTGCACATAAATTCTTGTGTGAGGGAGTAACTGCACATTTTCATGAGTGGCAACTGAAGGGAACACAGCTGGCAGAACAGTAACAACTGTATAGAAATGTATTTGATACTTGGCTGTCATTTTATCGATGTGCAGTATCTTTATTAATATTAAGCAGCTGCACATTAGTCCACCAGATTCAATAAAGCTATACCTGCTGTTACTAATCATCTTATCGTTTGCATAACCTAAAGGTATACCAATCAATTATCTCTTGCCCTCAATCATATTCTGGACAAATTAACCATATGAAAAAGTAACGGTAATCATAGAGCGTATGACTGTTTGGATCTTACTTGGTTTACAAAAATAAACGAGCATTTTGCCTATAACAGGTATTTTGGTTATTAATAGCTGGTTTTACTTCTACCTACCTTTTACTGACAGCATTATGAGCCAAAGTTGGGAATAAGTAGTGCTTTTTGCACTTCAGAAACCACAGCAACAGTATATAAATGTTACTTAGTCATATTGAGGAAAAAAGGAATAATTGGCTTATTAATTAACAGAATAGTACTAATACATTTCAGAAGTCAGGGTATCCTATACAGGGGCACACTTATTATAAAGTGTGCCCCTGTATAGGAAATGTATTAGGAAATATAAATAACTATCTGGCACAATTTTTCCTTCTGCACCTTTTTGTTTTTTTTAAACTTCTGTACCATTAAGTTTCATGGTACTAGAACAAATTATGTCACACTAGGGCCAAGGTTAGATTTTGATTTGTTAACGAACTGGGTAAATTTCTCCCTTTTTTATTACATGGAATATAAAAAAAACAGGTTACCTATTTTTCTAATTCTTTTCACTTCTATACTAATCGGATTTTTTCCTATAATTTGCAAACTCAAATTCATTTAATCAGTGGGATCTAATGTGTCCTCATTTGGGTTGTACATGCCGGTAATCAGTATTGCTGTTGACTAATCGTTACACAACTGTATCTGAGCTGCCTTGTGTCTCCACGTTTAGGCTTGGTATTGCTGCTGCCAAACTGTGCTGCCACTGAACAGTTTCTACTAATCTGTCAAAACATATCTGAGGACTCTTCTGATATATTTGAAAAAATTGGGGATATGGGGACAATTGGTTCAAGAAATGCAGGGTAGTGGTGTGAGGTGTTTTTTTTTTTTTTCTCAATTTGTTTTCGTGTTGTTTTTTCAAGCTTTTAAAATGTTGTGCCATGCTGGCAATCTGTGCCATCAGATTCTACAGCAACTATTTTTAGCCACATGCTTTGCTCTGTTGAATCTGCTACAATGAATGCACATCACTGTTCAAACATGAATGTTGAGTATTTAGTAATTTCTAAGTAGTGTCCTGCACCACACAGAGCCTTTTCTTCCTACAGGCTCCTTTTATTGATGCCAGGCCTGATAATTCCCATTTATTCTTGTGAGCCATATTTCCCAAGAAGTGGACGATCATTAGAACAGGTAGCAACAGATTAGAGATTAGCAATGTCTGAGATTAGCAAATATGTTGACCTCCAGCTACATATAAAATTACAAACTGTACATAGAAACATTCATACAAAATATTAACATTACTTACATTGACACTGGAAGAGCTAAACATTCCTTCTACATTGCATAGGAGACAATCAACAAAAAGCATCCCCAAATATATACTAAACCAGGGGTCTGCAACCTGCGGCTCTTCGGCCTCCTTGTTGTGGCTCCCTTTGGCTGCCGCGGGGAGATCTCTGATGGGGGATCCCCTTCCTCCCAAGACACTGCGGAGGAGGGGGATTCCCTATCCAGTGTTCTGGGTGATGAAAAAATCTACCAGTGAAATAAATCTACCACGGGGCGTGTACAAATGGGTGTGTACAATGACACCCCCCTCCTTTGAACCCCAATTCCTCTGGAATGGGGAGATGTACCAAACCAAAAATGTAGGTACAAGTGGGGGACACCTGTGACCTGTTAGGCTATCATTAGAACATAAAGAACTCTGCCCATCAAAAAAATCTACCGTTACACATTGCTGGAGGC
>NC_092858.1:105214882-105297329 GCF_032062135.1 Pyxicephalus adspersus
ATCAGCTAAAGACCACTGCTGTTTCCTATGGGAAGAATGCATGTTACTGTTGTCCTTTGCACTCTACAGAAGGAACAGCTCTGTCTGTACAGTGATCATTTGTTCCTATTGTCACTGCAAGTGGATAACTATTTTCTGAAACGTGTAGAACTTAAGTTGCCCGTTTCTTTTTCAGCAAAAGTTGAAAGTCTTTGGAATAAATCTCTTTGTGTCTTATCAGACCACATTTTATATTGATTTATATTATGTTTGATATTATACGTTTCCTCTAACCTTTCTAATTGTAATTGATCATTACCATCAATCCACTCCTAACAATCTAAGATACAGAAATGGTTCATCTGTAAAAGAAAATTGCAAGAGGAAAAGGTGTCTAATATTGAGTATTTATATAGGTATAATTATATATAGAAGGTATCAGTTTTGCATTCTTTAATTCATCCATAGGTGTGTTTTAAAAATGCAAGCAGTGCAGGTACCTAAATCTGACATGGTATCAGCCATTTGAAGACTATCAAAGCTCAGAAAGAGGGAGGAAAAAGCAGCACTGGAAACCAATTAGCTGTTCTTTAGTGAAATGGTCATGCTGATAGGTGGAAAACTGATTCTCTTTTTACTATCCAGTACCAGGCTCTTGGAGAGAGGCGATCCTTAAGTGTTATTAAACTGCACCAAATAAATATTAGGTTTATGCCTGGCTATATGGTATTGGTAGAGCAGTGTATATCTAATAGAATGAACAAAAACACAAATCATTTTGTATGCAAAATAGATCCTTATATGTATGTGATGTGTTTATTTAGATGTAAGCCTGGAGTCAAAGCTGAATTTTAGGAGGATATAAAGGACACAACTTAACGCAATGGTATAATATTTAATACAATATGAAATGTGCTTTTAAAAGCAAGCAGTGTAAAGACGTAGAGGTGTGATAAACACTTGTGGCATAAAAAGAACCACAGGGGAAAACTCTGGTTTGAAGCTGGATGTTGCAGCAGAAGCTGGGCTATTCATTTTTATATTGTTATTTTTTGGCTGTTTTTAACCCGATTAGTCTAGTTCTCTAGTTCTCAATCAAGTAATACCAATAATAAAATTGTAGCCAACTGTCATTGTGATCTTGATTGTTGTTGGCAAAGAACTCATATGATTTTACAAATCTGAACACTACTCTAATCACACATATTGACAGACATGAAGACATACAGACAAAAACATTTACAACCTGAAAACTTCATTTTGCAACCCTAACCTGTATATCAGCAGAGATTTACCTACTATGCCTGTAAACACTGTGTTAATACTGAATGACGTATATCTATAGCATTCTAAGTTACAGTTCTTGGTGGCAGCTGCCTGTAAAATGTCCAGTAATCCTACGTGCAGTTTGTATATATATATATCAATTTAACATGTTTCACACAATCTATGAACCATTTACCCAAATGTTTTGACATTGAGTTATATCAGAAAACTGTATGGCTCAAATGCTGATTTAAACATTTTTCAATTAAATCCTATATGCAAAATATATGTAAATTTTTGGGTAAAAGTTGGGTAAAGCCTGGATGAAGAGATTTATAAATAGACCCTAAAGTCTTATTTCCTCTTATAGAGGCTGGTCAGACAGATCAAAAGTAACAAACTAATCCCATCAGTCCTATAACATTCTGAATTTTAATCACACTTTCCGCAAGTCACCAGAGGGAACCATACAGCAAGTAACTTCCAATCCTGGATAATATCCTGGAAACCAAATAACAAATTTGTTATTCCTAAACAGCATATGTCCAGCCAAAACTTTTAGTTTTGTATATAGTGCAGAGTGAAAAAAATCCCTGATGGCCCAATGCTATTAGGGCAGTGTTAGAGATTTCCCCCAAATCCATGTCACCATGGCAACCATTTCACCAGATAGGAAGTGAGGTAAAGTTGCCAACAGCAAAAATAAAAATACTACTGTGGTACTGTGGGGGAAGGCTAGATCATCAGCTTAAAAAACTTTTATTGGAGATGTACTAAAACAAGAATTGAGGAAAAATGTATGCAACAAAGCTTGAAAAACCTCCGATTGTTCTATTGATATTTGTGCAATGATTAAACACTTAGCAAGTAATAACCTGATTGCTTCGTATTTGTAAAATGGCTACATACCTGGTGAAGGGTTTGTGCTGAGTTGTTTGTTTAGATAGGAGTTTTTTATGTAATTTTTTTTTTGGCTTAATGTCATAATTTCTTAATGTATATATTGTAACACATTATGTTTTTGATGCTGTGTTTTTGTGGTTGCAATATGTTTAAAAAAAACATTATCCATGCATGGTGGCTCAGAGGTAGCACTCTGGCCTTTACAGCACTAGATCCCAGGTTCAAAGCCAGGACACTATCTACATGGAGTTTGCAGGTTCGTCCCATGTTTGGGTGGGTTTCTTCCCACATTTCAAAAACATGTAGTGAGGTTAATTGTCTTCCCTCCAAAGTTCGCCTTAGACTGTATAAATCACATATGACCATGGTAGGGACTTTAGATTGTGAGCCCCTTTGAGGGACAGTTAGTGACACAACTATGGACTTTGTACAGTGCTCTGTAATATGATGTGCTATATTAATACTGTGTAATAATAATAAATAACTTTTTATGTATCTACAAAAAGGAAAATACAATAAAACATACATTTATTTATACAAACGTTCATTTATTATCTTCATGATGATATGTCTGCAAACCAGACCAAACAACGGAGGGGAATCCTAATAGCATTCACTATATATACATTATGCTTGTGAAGCAAAATAGTTATGACAGTGTCCAAACTGTGCTAAACATTACTATCAGACATTCTTTGCTAATTATCACATGCTTAGAATTTAAATGGAGTTTAAATGGGATTCTCTCCTATGTTTGTGTCTAGGGAATCGTTTAAACAATTGTCTAAATAAAACTTCATAAGCAAACCCAGCTCACAGTATCATAAAAATGTGTCTATTTTTGAAAATCAGGTCCAGTGTTCATTTTTCTGCCTGATTTTCAGGTAGTAAAGGGAGTTTTTTGTGGTTCTATGCCGCCATCTACTGGAAATGAGGAATAAATACAGGATAAACTTTATGGTAAAATGATGCTGCAAAGAGAATTTTACGCTTTGATTCCCGGGGTGTTTTATTCACATTTATACACTTGCAGATTTTAATTCCTGCTAAGATTCAGATACATATTCATAAATATCATTTTTTTAAATATAATTTTTATTGAACAGGTAAAAAAACAAAAAGGAAAAATAAACATATCTATACAATATTTGTAAGAGGGTACATCTATTTTCTTTTAAAACATTAAATAATCACTCATTTATTGCAACAATATGGTGCAAACAAGTCCACGAAACAGGATCAAAGTATACATTGTATAAAAGGTGCACCTCAAAAACATGGGCTACCTGTATTTTTTAAAATTTTTATTTCATATAACCTTCAGATATTAACCTTATTTTTACTTAAACAATATAACCTTTTATCCAAACAAACATGAAAACTAAAGCCAGGAGGAAAAAGAGGGAAGGGGGAGGGAGAAGGGAAAAGGGAAATAAACTATATACTTCATGGGCAGTCCAGCTAATACCTTCAACAGGATGGGAACTAAAGATAATTCGAAAACAAATTTGGTCAAGGAAACCTATAGTTTAATATTCTGCTAATATCTTTCTATAGCATATTAGGATGTTCCAAAGATCCTTGTATCATACCAGACTTAGTGGCGGAATAGCTCACTTAATTCAGTTGTTCTGGTGGGAGCTTATATTGCAAATATGCCATCCATGTGTCAAAACATTTTTGGGGGTGTGTATCGAGATGTTGAGTCGCCACGGTCTTATCAATGAGCATCAGTGTTGTTGTGGGGGGAGGTTTTTCTATCCAGTTTTTTAAAATTGCCTTTTTAGCAGCCAATAGACACAGGTGTACAAATTTTGGTATTTGGGGTGTCTCGATTTGATAGATCAGAGCCTGTGCTCAATACATGAAACAAGGCAATGTAAGGGGGTCAAAGGGTATTTTTGACTAGTGATAGTCTCTATCAATGTGTAAACTAAGACCCAGAATCTTTTGATTTGGGGACATTCCCACAATGCATGTTCCTAAGGTGCCTTAGAAAGATTACATTTCGGACACTGATGGTTTAATTTTTAAATCAAAAGCATAATACGCTCTGTGTATAATTTTATATTGCATTTCTCCCCACAGTTCGCTAATTATAGTTTTCCTTACAAGGGCCCAGCTAGACCCCAACATTTCAAGTGTATCTGCATACGGCAGGTCCAAATATATTGTCCATTTTTTTACAGAAAACATCTGGGTATTTTATACACTAGTGGATTCCATTATCAAAGGATACATATCAGAAATAGAATGCATGATAAGTGGGATTCCCAATATATTGGATATTGAAGATACTAGCAGAATTGGTTATGTGATGTTTGCCCCTCAAAATATGCCATAATTAACATAAATGTCATGTTAGCCTTTTTTTAGATCAAAGTTGTGCTTACTGATTGAAGCAGTAAATAAAAGCAGCCATTTACAGGTGTAGTTCTTCTGGGCAGGGTCCTCTCCTCCTGTCATTGCTTGTACCCGTCTGTCATTTGCTAACCTTATTTAATGTACAGCACTGCATAATATGTTGGTGCTATATAAATACTGTATTATTAATAATAAAAAAATTATTGTTAATAATATAGAACTCCAGACTATGAACAATAATCAAAGAGGGAATGCTTTAATAAAATCAGAGCATGTGTTTTGCAAGCAGCATCTCTGATCTATTTAGGGGCCTGTTCCCACTATGCTAGTTTTTTGCAGATTTAAAAGAACATGTGTTTTGCAATGTGCAAGGATTTATGGACTCTCTAAGATAGGGTCATTTTAATGTTCCCACTAATCCATTGTAATGCGGTGCAATTTAAAACACAACAAAACACATATTTCTGTGTGCTATTGTAAAACCCTATGGGGAAACCCCAAAACTACTGTAATCTACTGTAATGACCAACAGAGATGAGTGTGCAGCTAGTTCAGACAGTTCTGACTGCAGTTGCCTGGCAGAAGCAGGATGGTTGGCAAAAAGTGGTGCTCCTCTATTGACCTATTTAGGATTTAGGCTCATCCACCATGGCTTGACCATACCAGAAAGGCCATACACTCTACAAGGATGCCAAAAGAAGTTACTGTGGCAGGAGATTGCATTCAACTTTTTTATGGATGAGTGGAAGGAACTGTAAAGTTAATAGGAAAGGTTAGTATATTTAAAAGAACATTTTTTTTTATGTGTATATTCTTTTATCCAATTTAGCCCACAGAGGTAAAATAAAAACACAGAACAATAATTCATACCAATAATATGAAATTACAACAGAATGAAATAATATTTTCCTGCCAGAATAATGATCCTGTAGGTGTCAATAAATATTCTGATAGTTTATTACAAATATTTGGGGCACCTAAAAATCCGCAGCACCCTCCTAATTATGTGGTGTGTCTGTGTCCACCATACTGTCTGTGGAATTATTCTCCTCCTTCCCTTAAAAAAAGATCTATAATTCTCATGACCCCTTTACAACCATCACTGCATGCATTGAGGTTATCAGAAGTGCACAGTAAAAATCTGGGCCCTATGTGGGAAAGGCCTTGTCACATTTTGGACAAAACCATCCTCTTATATAAACTTGAATAAGCATGCTTGATGCTCTGTGCTTATGAATGGTTGGGTGTGAGCAAGGGTTAACCATCCATGGACCATCCACAGTTTAATGCCAAAACTGCCTGTTTAAGAAAATGTTTGCATCTCTGCAACTGTAGTAGGAGCCAAATTTAAATATTAGTAAAGGTGAACTTTTACACAACGTAATCTACAGCTAGCAGAGCAATGGAAAAATATTTTTTGCAATTGAATAGTTCGCTGACGCAAATAGGAAGCTGTATGGGGGTGTATGTGTTTGCCATTAATCTTCTCTGGATACTGCCAAAGATCTTTTTAGAAGGGTCTGGAATGGTCCCTGGATCCTCAGCTCCTGTATCAGCAGATATACACAGAATCACTCAAGTTCAAAGAACTTTCTGCATACATTGAAAAAAAATCACCAAAATCTCAGAAAAACAGCAAAGATCCATCACACCCTAATCAGCTACCTTTCCCTTCTCCCTCCTCAATACACACATATCAAGAGAAGTGGCATGGCACTTGACGCTACAAATATCTGATCCAGAAAAAAAATTGATTGAATGAAGTTCTAAATTGACTGAATGATGGTTCTGGAACATGAATCTCAACGCAAGGAATTTTCAGAATAGTAAGAATGGCAGCTATCTATGCTGAAGAGAATACAATTTTTAGCTTAGTAAAGGAAACAAACTTGCAATTTTTAGATCTATGAAAGCATTAACTTTATCATTTTTTATGATTTTGTAGGACATATGATCTGGTAACATCATTTTGTCAGGTGAGTAAAATATCTTTCATTTAAATTGCTTCTGATTGCCTTGCACCATAATAATTCACTGTAATAAAATTCCTAGAATATTGTAATGTAATCACTTGACATGTATGTGATTAAAGAGAAGTAACAGTTTAAGCTCTTGTATTCACTGTTTTACTATATGTTGTAAATCTTCCATATAATGATGTATTTCTAGATGAAGAACACCACAAACAGGTGGAGACATTGCAGTATGGAATTATAGACGTTTATCTGCAATCCACAAGGAAGCTCATATGAATCTTCTTTAAGGGCATGAATGAAGGTCTAGAATTTAAATAAGGGAAGGAGATGGTTCAAGACACTTTGTCACTAGGGATGAGTGAGTGCGAATATTACGTTCGATCTCGCAGCAAATCAGGCCGTTTTCGTTTACCAAACATTTAAACGAGAATGGCCTTGTGATTGGCCACGAGGTGGTGTTCTCGCCAAACAAGGGGAAATGCAGAGGGCGGGACTCCCCACTATTTCCAGCGGGAATGGCGTGGCTGGGAGCGAATCATTTGCTCCCAGGATGCACAGCAAGGCCCAGCAGCACCAATCAGCAGAGATCTCAGAATAGGTTATATACAGGGAAGGAGGGAGGGGTTAGTCACTCCATCTTGTGTTCTGTGTGAGGTAGAGAAGCAGGGAGAGAAGTGAATAGTGACAGGGACAGGTTAGAAGCCTTCTGTATATCTAGAAATATACAGATTGTGCAGTTTTTGCTGTTACCTCTTGCTATTTATACAAAAAGGCAAAAAAAATTCTGTTCTACTCTACAAAAAGAAATATTTCAGTCTTACACCTCTTGCAATCCACTACAAAAGCCATTGTGCATTGTGACAGGGCATGTTAGGAGCCTTATGTATATCTTGAAATATACAGATTGTACAGCTAAAGTTGCTACCTCTTGCTATTTTTTCAAAAAAGGCAGAAAAATTTCTGTCCTACTGTACAAAAAAACACACATATTTCAGTCTGATACCTCTTGCAAGCTATCCAAAAAGCCATAAAAAAACTCTGTATTTCTCTCAAAAAATACAGATATTTAACTGTGATAGCACTTGCTATATATCCACAAAGCCAGAAAGGTGTCTGTATTTCTCTCCAAAAAATACAGATATTTAACTGTGATAGCACTTGCTATATATCCACAAACCCATAAAAATTTCTGTATTTCTCTAAAAAAAATACAGATATTTAAATGCGATAGCACTTGCTATATAACCACAAAGCCATAAAACTTTCTGTATTTCTCTCAAAAAAATACAGATATTCAACTGTGATAGCACTTGCTATATATCCACAAAGCCATAAACATTTCTGTATTTCTCGCAAAAAAAAATACAGATATTTTATTCTGATAGGACTTGCTATCTATCAAAAAAAGCAAGAAACATTTGTGCATTTCTTTAAAAAAAAATACAGATATTTTATTCTGATAGGACATGCTATCTACCAAAAAAGCCAGAAAATTGCAGTATTTCTTTAAAAAAAATAGAGATATTTTATTCTGATAGCACTTGCTATCTATCAAAATACCGATATTTAATTCTGATACCTTTTGCAATCCATCAAAAAAGCCAGAAAAATTTTTGTATTTCTCTCAAAAAAATACAGATATTTAAATCCGATAGAACTTGTTATCTATCCAAAAGGACAGAAAAATTTCTGTATTTCTCTCAAAAAAATAAAGATATTTTATTCTGATACCTCTTGCAATGTATCAAAAAAGCCAGAAAAATGTATGTATTTCTCTCAACAAAAATACAGATATTTAAATCCGATAGCACTTGTTATCTATCCAAAAGGCCAGAAAAATTTCTGTATTTCTCTCCAAAAAATAAAGATATTTTATTCTGATCTGACTTGCTATCTATCAAAAAAAAAGCCAGAAACAATTCTTTATTTCTCTCCAAAAAAATACAGAAATTTTATTCTGATAGCACTTGCTATCTATCAAAAAAGCTAGAAAAACTTCTGTATTTCTCTCAAAAAATATAGATATTTTATTCTGATCCCACTTGCTATCTATCAAAAATGCCAGAAAAATGTCTGTATTTCTCTAAAAAAAATACATATATTTAATTCTGTATATTAAAAAATACATACATTCAAAAAATACATATATTTCAGTCTTTGATACCTCTTGCTATTTACCAAAGAAGACAGTTTGGTACAGAAAACTTTCTGTCCTACTTTAAAAAAATACAGATATTTCAGTCTTTGATACCTTTTATTATTTACTGAAGAAAACTATTTGGTACAGAAAAATTTCTGTCCTACTATTACAAAAATACAGATATCTCAGTGTTCGATACCTGTTACTATTTACCGAAGAAGACTGTTTGATACAGTGAAATTTCTGTACTACTTTAAAATAAATACAGATATTTTAGTGTTTGATACCTGTTCCTATTTACCAAAGAAGACCATTTGGTCCAGTGAACTATCTGGCCTACTTTAAAATAAATACAGATATATTTTTTTTTTACTACATTAGCAATTTATTTGGAAATTATTAATTAACAGTATTGTACAAAATGCCCAATATTTGAAATAGTTGTATTAAACAAACCTAAGAAGCTATAATTTTTACAATTGTACATTTTAACAGACTATGCTGAAACCCAAAAATAGAGTAGAGGCACATTGAGTTGTTCTGTGCTTATTTTCCCCCACATATAAATGTACAAATAAAAAAACAACAAATAAACTCAATCCAAGACTTTCTGAAGTATTTAAGCAGACATACAACTGTATCATTAATAGAGTAGTTCTCTTCATTTCAAATGTTAATTATTTGTTATGATACCTACCAGTAAGCTGATACATGAGAGAACCAAATATAATATTGTTCTGTGGTTCTCAAAACAAAGAGGACAAAGTGTGTATGTGCTAAGGTGTCTCCTAGCACCAATCTTATTTTAGGAATGACCCATTTAGAGATCATGGCTTTGTTTACTCCTATCTCACAAGGTATCCATGGCGGGTAACATCATATTCTTTTAAAGCCTTTTCTCTTCTCTTTCTTTGGGAAGCTCAGAGCATAAGTTCTCAGTCACAGCTAAAGCATCTGCTTTTGCTAGGCGAAGAGAATTAAGATAGCTTTCAACTAACAATGTAAAGTCAGCGAGCATGCCATCCAACATAGCTTGACACAAATCTAGGAGGTTCGATACTTCCAGAGCCAACACTTTCAGCAAAGAAGCAGACAATGGACGGTCCGAACACATATTAGGATTTTGCTCCATCAATGTTTGTTTGATATTCAAGAAACGTACTTGTGCAGATGTGGCATATTTAGATACCGAGTCAAACATTCCTACACAGTAGATGTTCAATGAGGAAGAAAACCACTAGTCTCCATGGAAAACAAGTACATATCACCCACCTGTGTATCAAAAACATCATTCAAAAACACACCATATTGGTGGGACAAAATATCTCCTAGCCAACGACAGTCGTGGGTGACTTTTAGGATGCCTTTGTCTTTAAGCTTCACTTGGAGACCATTTTTAAAGATCCCTGGTCCCAATACAAGATGTCAAAAGGGTAAACATGATTTCTTGTGCCCTCCAGCTCTAGATGCCAGTTACCAATGCCGTCCTTGCTCTGTTTCAGGGCCCACTGCGTCCTGCTCATGCTGTTACTGCTGCTGCCTGCCCAGTACCCAGCTCTAGAAGGCAGTTACCAATGCTGTCTACGCTCTGTCTCAGGGGCCACCGCCTCCTCTTCCGGATGTTACAGCTGCCGCCTGCCCAGTACCCAGCTCTAGATGCCAGTTACCAATGCTGTCCATGCTGCATTTTACAAAGTTACAGCTAGCAGATAGGAAAAGGCAGTCCCCTACACAGCAATGTCTCCAATAGCTACTGCTTCTACACTGTCCATATAGGTGATGACCTCAACCTCTAATGCTGTCCTTGCTCCATTTTAGGGCCCACCGCCTCCTCCCCATGCTGCTACTGCTGCTGCCTGCCAAGTACCAAGCTGTAGATGCCTGTTACTAATGCCGTCCTTGCTTTGTCTCAGGGCCCACTGCCTCCTCCTCATGCTGTTGTTGCTGCCACCTGTCAGTACTCCATTTACTAAAATTGTACACTTCTGGGTGGCATTGACGATGCACTACACCCAGCTCTCCATGACTCTTACCAATGGAGTCTGCCTGGCGACAGCTGACCAGAGGCCACACATTGCTACTGCTCTTGCTGACCCACGCTCCATCTTTGGTCCTCCATTTTTTTGCTAATGTCACCACGCTACTTGTCCACAACTTTATGGGTAACATTTCTAACACATGTCATCCAGCTCATGATGGCAGCTAATGTAAATTCAATAGGGGTGCGTACATTAAATAGCAATGGGTTTTCCTGCTGTTTTGAGGGCAGAGACTGTTGCTAGTTCATGTAAGTTCAAGGAAATTTTCGCGAGACTGTCAGAGGCCTTTTCGCTCATCCCTATTTGTCACCATGGCATTTTTGCAATTAAACTAAATGCATGACATTTGTATGTTCTCTTCATGTTTGCCTTGTTTTTTTTTCCAGGCATTACAGTTTCCTCCAACATTCTAAAAACATGTTAGGTTAATTGGCTTTCCCTAATTTTCCTTAGACTTTTTTCTTTTTAATAATAATTTTTATTGATAGAAAGAAAACATCAAATAACATAGGCTACACAAACTTTAAAGGTCAATAACAAGATCTTAATAACAAAAGTACAGGACATTTAGATAACATAAAATATTGGTATTAGTTGTACTAGATAAATAGGAACATCCATCATATTAACAGGCATATGAATGTGTTTCCTCACTAACATTTTTTTTTATTTAACCAGGGATGGGGGAAAGGGATCACTACCTAGTCGGTAGAACAAGGGCAACTAATTATTTAAACAAAACCAAGCAAATGCAATGTCTGCCTCATTAACAAAGAACTAAAATCATGAGCTAGCTATAAACAAAAGGAAAAGAAAAAAAAAAAGAAACCTCTGAAACTTTAGGTATTGTTTAAAGTTCTATAGTCGTACCATGTAGAATGACAGAAAAGATCAATAAGATCATCTAATTGAGAAGAGGAGAATGTGTCTTTCAAAAAAGGCATCCAGGTATCAAAAAATCTTTGAGGATGCGTATCTAGGTGCTGAGTAGCTTCTATTTTATTATCATCATAAGAGAATGTAATAATTGAATTAGTTGTAACATAGACGGAGCTATGGGGTCCAGCCATTGTTTAATAATATATTTTTTTGCTGTGAGAAAACATACATTTTCAGGTTTAGACGGAGATCTGGTGGTGCTAGATACTGGCAGAGAAGAGGGAAGTACATGGAAAAGAGCCCCTTGAGATAGAAAGGTTTGTCTTTGGCCTGTTAAATGATTTGCATAGGAAAAAACTTGGTGCCAAAAAGACTGGATTTTTGGACATGACCACAATGCATGTTCCAGGGAAGCTAGGGATAAACCTGATTTAGGGCATGCCAATAAAAATTTGGAAACTGTAGAAGATTTGATTTTAAGATCAAATGCATAGTATGCCCTATGCAATATTTTATAATGCATCTCCCACCAGATTTCACTAATGATCAACTAACGAACCACTGACCAGCTAGTTTCCAAATATTGCAGGGTTTCTTGGTAGGGCATATCTAGGAATGTTGCCCATTTCTCTACATAGGAATAATTGCTGGGTAAATCAGCGTCCCTTAGTTTCAGGAACTGATAAAAATCTGCAATGGATAGTCTACTGGGCATTTTCCTAATTAACCTTAAAATGGTAGATGGCAATGGAAAAACTTGATAAGAGGGGAGGTGGGTGTATATATAATGCTTTACCTGTAAATAATTCAAAAATGTGAGGCTGGAAGTGCATATTTAACCCTTAACATAGCAAATGATCAAGAAATTGAACTCCTCTCCTGGGTCAGTAAAAAAGCTTTTAATTGGAATCCATGTGGAAAATCAGGCGTAGACTGTAGTGGCATAGCAGATGTAATATAGTGAGAGGCTCTATATAATTTCCTGATTTCCCGCCAGACTAAAAGTGTATCACAAAAAAGCAAGTTAGTCCTGACCTCCACAGGGATACGTGGGAACCGTGTATGGAGCAGTCCGAGTAAAGACCAAGGTGGAATAGCTGATGTTTCCAATTTGACACTCAGTTACTCAGTTAAAAATTTTGTGTATTAGGGGCTTATAATTCAAATGGTACATCTCCGAAATATTACAGGTCACTTTAACCCCTAAATATGTGAAATAATGGTGCACCACTGCCAGGCCTATTTGTCTCGCCCAAGAGTTCAAAATAGAGCAATGAGAAGATTTGAGAAACATTATCTCG
Source organism: Pyxicephalus adspersus (assembly GCF_032062135.1). NCBI lineage: Eukaryota > Metazoa > Chordata > Amphibia > Anura > Pyxicephalidae > Pyxicephalus > Pyxicephalus adspersus. The sequence continues at coordinate 105,227,730 of NC_092858.1, forward strand.
CTTTTATGGTCGTTAATTTGAAACCCTGTTAGAGTACCAAAAAAAGTAATAAGCTGAATCAAATTTTGGAGATCCCTTCTAGAATTATTAAGAGACAAGGGAAGGTTGTGAGCAAACAAGGGCCTTAGACTTTTATTGTATGACTATTTTTTTGAACATTGTAAGCCCCTTGTAAGAGGGTCAGTTAGTCATGAATATGGACTGTGAAGTGCTGCATAATTTGTTGGCACTATGTAAAATAATAATACGTTAATAATGATAAAATATTATTAGGAAGAATGCCATTCACTGTGGGTCCATGCCTTCATTTAAAAGATGCCATGTGATTGCAAAGCAGCAGTAAAATCTACCGTTTCTCAATTAGAAAGATACATCTGCAGTGCATATGTGCAAAAAGTCTTGCAGCAAAAAAAAATATATATGTTTATATATATATATATACTTTTATAATTGGTCTGACTTATTATGGCACAAATATTATGGGCTGTATTTTTACATATTGTGCTCATTAATTCGGTTCTATTTTCGTGCACAGCCATTCAAATTTTTTTGCATGGCTTGTTTTAAAGCCTAATAAACAAATTCCCATACTTATTAAACAAAGTCCCAAGTTTTATCAGTTTCACCCATTCTGCCGGCCAATCCGAAAATAGCCTCTTTATCATCCCTGGCTTTTTAGCTAGCTCAGACACAGCACATAGCACAGCACTATGTCTCCACTACTGCGGAGCCGCCTAGCTCAGCTGAGCATTTCCTGTACACCAGTTGGTTAATTCAGTTCTTTCTCTGTCCAGCAAATGTGTAAGCGCTTGTTGGCCAGTCTGCTGTTTCCCAGCCAGTTTCAATGTTCTTCTGTCTGTGGTTATCCCTGTGTCTCCTATGTTCCCTGTGTCTTTGGTGGCTCCTGTGTCCCTGGTATTTGACCCCTGGTTTGTGACCTGACCTCTTTTGCTTGCCACCCCCTAGTGGCCCTGTCTCCCTAATCGTGACAAATAACTGGCTAATTATAATAACCAGAAAACAAACTTTAGGAGTCCATACATGTATAAAAATATAAACAAATTTATTTTACAGACACAGTTTAGGTTTTAAATTAACAGACCAAAAAAAAAAATACAAACTTTTCGCCACGTTAAAATAGTCATTACTTCATATTCTGGTTTACATAAACTGAGTTGTTAGGAGATGTCCTATATTTTTTATTAGTCTACAAAGAGTAGTGAAATTACAAGGTAATCAATTTATGAATGAGTCAACGCATTGATAAAACAGTATAAAGTATCACATTCTTATTAGTGTCACCATCATCAACATACTGAAGAAGTCTATGTATCCGGAAGAAGCAGCACGTCTGGAAGAGGCACAGTGCCAATGAGGCTTTTTATTTCTGCTATAATTAGCGGAATTTTTCAATTAAAAAAAGGAAAACTCCTATACAAATGTTCCTGTTGTGTCAACTAAACCACAATAGGGAAAAAAAAAACAAAAAAAAAAAAAAACACAGTACGGTAGCAACATCATTGGTGAAATGTGTGAACTGTGGTGGTTTTTGAACCAATGTAATCAGTCAGTGATGCTTACAAACCTGTAAAAGATAGAAAGACAGAGACAAAGAATTAGCGAAACCATTACATTAATTCTTACTGTTATTTACACACAACAGTCTTGTTGTGGATTAAAAGTTGCTAATAAAAAAACAAAACAAACAAAAAAAAAAACTTAAATAGGAAAATACGCTTTTACCTGCTACTAACCAGCCATGATGGGCTTGAATTGACATAAGGGGAAGAGATGGTTCAAGGCACTTTGTAGCCATGCAATCTTTTTCTTTTCAAGTATGGCCATCACTAAGGCTGGGTACACACGTGCAATAATTATTGTTGGAATGGATCTTTCATGATCCTTTTCAGCGATTAAGGACTGCACGATGCATGAACGAGTGCTGTACATACACCACCATTCTGTTCTATGGAGAGGGGAGGGGCACCCTGCTGCGCGCTCTTCCCCTTTGCTTCCATTAAGATCATTTGTCATCCATCATCCGTGGATAAGCCAGGATAAGAGGATGGACGACAGGCACTGTACACATGCCAGATTCTCGTCCAATATCGGCCCTGACCCAATTATCGGACGAGAACCATTGGACGTATGTACGTAGCCTTAGTCTCAGCAAAATGGAGTTCCATTCCTGGCATTAGCCATTTACAAAACACACCCCCAAATATTTTGATAAGGTTTTAACAACAAATAGATAAAGCATGTCTAAGACCAAAGAAGGGCAGTACCAACAACTATTGGTTTTAGTTAATGCCATATGCAGTAGTAGACAAACATTTTATCCATTTCTTACAGGACATACCTACTTAATGTAACTTGAAATGCATCAAACAGTGTATTGGAATGCTGACATGCAGAATAGTCTGGATCGTAGATATCTTGTCTCAGTATGCCCTCCACCAATTCTGTACTGATAAAATATTCAAAAGCTTTTGAAGGACTTGCAAACTCCAGTTGAATTATTGCTGATTGGTTCTCATTACTGAAAAACAAAACACATCTTGCATCTCAATTTGTAAATAAATGTTGTACAGGAGAACCCACTTCATTTCAACATTTGCACTTATATTGTATTACTACACAAAGTGCTCATTGTAGTGGGCAATGGTTTGTTTTGTTACTTATTGTGCACCTATAGCTAAAAAGGCAATATAGAATGTCCTTTAAGGAACATCTAAAAACGTAATTTGTGGCAATGCAGTGCACTTCCTGACTCATAGTTGCAAATTTGAAGCAGGACATCTTCTAAAGCAGTTCCCTCTGCTACCTCTGATAACTGCTATTCTCAAGTAATTAAAGTTAGATTTGGAATACAACACACCCTTTTTTCCCCAAAATACATGGACAATATGGAATTAAAATGGCATACAATTATTGGTTAAATCCACCAGTCTTGCTCCAGGAAACCCTGACTCAATACTTGTATTTAGTCATTGGCAAGGCAGTCATAAATCACATCAATCGTGAACTATAATAGTTATCAATTTTATTAAAACAATAGTTTAAAACAGTATTATTTAATATCTGAACATAGTAAAACATTTTCACAATTTTGGTGTGACTCCAGAAAAATAGAGGGATCTACATGATATAATGCTCTCAACGCGTTTTGCGGAACTCCAGTCTGCTTCTTCAGGGGATCTAAAGAACCCATATGTCACATTTAATTATGATTACCATTTTCATTTATATATATATATATATATATATATATATATATATATATATATATATATATATAAATAATTGTGTTCACTCTTTCCACAGGACTTGGTAGGAATGATTTTATAGGCATGTTTCCAGAAACTTCAAAATTATTTTTTTTACTGAAGGAGTATCTTGCCATTATATAGTGAAATTATCTACCATGTATTTGTATTAAACTGTTGAAGGATGGTTTTTCAGAGGCAAATGTAAGGGGCCATTTTGGATATTAAAGATATGAAAAAAGGCACAATGACTCTTTTTTTATATTACTTTTCATTTTTTTTTTACAGGTTTTAGAAACAACCTCATATTCTGTAGGGTGAACACAGATGTAATTCTAGGTAGTAAAAACATAACATGCACAAATTGTGGATTTAACATACCTTAGGCATTATACAATTATGAAGACTGCCAATTTTGACCTGTGTGTTAAAGCTGAATAAAACTTAAAATGGAAACAGGAGATGCATGAAAACTGCTGCCTCTACTGCAACCTGTGGCTTCCGCAGTGACAATTACATACCTGCATGCACACTAACACATAGCATAAGCTACAAGAGGCCTCTCTGAAACCCTGAACCCCAAGCAGCTTATTTTCTACACCTGTTGTCCACTTCCAGAGTCACCCACTAATACATCACCTCTGGCTCAAGAGACAGGCTTTCATTCAAAATTTGTCAGCCATGGCTGCCTTTGGCCTGGCTCTGTCTTTCCACAACATGTACTAGGGGTGGAGGATCATTCATCAGATGAGGCCAGTCACAATCTTCCTTCCTTCTATACCATGGTGGCAATTAAACAGCAAGGAAAAAAAGCAGCAGGGAAACAGACAGCAAAACTCCTTTTACATAGGGACAACCAGTGTCACTCCCCCTCATTGGGCCTTCTGAGCTGAGAGTTATTCCCCTGTTTTTATGTAGGACAGAACAAGGAGATAAACTTACCAAATTTCTCACTCCCCAGCCAGTGCTCCTCTCTATTGCCCAAAATGGGGGGGACCTTTTGTGTCCTCCCATACAATGCAGAACTGCAGGGCTTTTATTGTACATATAGATAAGAGCTGCAACAAGCTTTAAAGCTTTAAAGTGGCCAGTTGACATACATGCTGTTTTAGCTTCAAGGCTGTTTTACCAGTCAGTGAATCAAAAGTAATAATGCCAAACATAAGCAGACAACGTTCCAGCGGCGAGCCACTCATAAGATTTAGCCCCACATTGGCCACGTCTGGCACTTTCAGCCTTCCCCCACAGCTGTACTTTTCCTTGCTTCTCCAAGGCATGGACTTGAAGATTGGATTTTCATAGAAGAAAATTGTTATTATTGTTAGCTTGTGCAAAAAGGTTGCCAATGAAAGGTTACCTCTGTAGAAGGCTACAAATAGAGAAAGAGGTATAAGTTTTTTCCTATATAAAATTTTTAAAAAATTCTTATGCCTCTTTCTCTATTATAGGCTTGTTCCAGATTGAATGTGAAGCAAAACGTCTTTGTTTCCATATGAAAAGGTTTTTTATCTGATGAGAAAGAAAAACGTCCCCAATTTTTTTCAATAAATTTCAAGGTTGGCCCGCGACTCATCTAAGTTTTTAATTTTGGCCCACTGTGTATTTGAGTGCGACACCCCTGCCATAGACAGAAAACAATTATGTACATACCTTCCACATTTAGTAAATATTTTCTTTGCAATAATAATTCTGAGCTCTCCTGCATACAACTATGTCTACTGCCCTGATAAAATTATGCTGTATAATATTATTCATCATTTATACAGAATTACTATACATAGTTTGAAAACATGAAAGAGCCTGAACATCTGTTATTATTAGCATGGTTGACATCATGTCTCTTTCAATATGGCTCCATAAAAGTTGTATGCAATTATTTTTCTCACAGCTGTCATCATACAACAAAATGAAATACTGGCTTACGTTGGATCATATTCTATGTTGGCACCAATGAAGTAGTATTGCAGAGAAGGCGCTTTTGCATATAGACTGACAATCTGCAAAACAAAATAATATACTGCTTAGCAAACATTATCAGAATTAGTAAGGATAGACGCAGAAAGATAAAAGTGAATAGTCATTTAATGACAAGTGTAGCTCAGGGTTTGTGCAAAGTAAAATGAACAGGGTTATTTATATGTAGAGCAAGTAATTTATAGATTACATGCTTTGTAAAAATGTGATACCGGAGTTGGATACAAAAAAATTTATTATTTAAAAAAAAAAAAAATTCATGGTTATATGTGGTATGAGCTTTCTAGATTTAAAAGTATAAATCACCTAACATGTGTCCAGCCAAAACTCTTGAATTTTTGGTAGAGTTAGGAAGGGTTAGAATTCCTATTAGGTTTTACTGCTATGTGAGATTTGTTTGTGAAAATGTTCCCTTTTTTCTTGCCTAGAATTTTTTAGGTCTTCTGTATTTGTTTTGAAAGGGAAATACTAATATATCACCCAATAATATTCAAATATTCTCAGATGTTCAGCTGGGCGTTCCTGTTTTATTAGCATCTTATACAGATGCATTAGTGAAACTATGTGGACAGAGAAAATCTGCTTATTGGCACTGACTGATACCATTACAATATCCTGCTGCTGCCAAATGTGGTACAAACCAAACCTCTTAGAATGCCACAGCCATACAGTTCCTCCAAATCCAAATCTCAGCCAGGACACTATACATGAGATTGTATGTTCTCCCCATGTTTGTGTAGTTTGACTCCCACATTCCAAAAATGGTAGGATAATGGCTTCCCCTATGACTACGACCATCTTTAAGCATATATATTATTATTCCTAATAAATAGAATTTATATAGCACCAACATATTACGCAGCACTGTGCATTAAATAGGGGTTGTAAATGACAGGCAGGTACAGAATGTGACACAGGAGAAAAAAAGGACCCTGCCCAGAAAAGCTTACAATCATTAGCATGTAAGAAGAAGTTGAACACATCACACACTATGTTGCTGTAGTCTGGTGTTATCCCTCTGCATGTTTTTCCCCAAAACATATTTTGTTCAAATTGGTAAAGGATAAACTAAAATAATTTTTGGGTGCCTTTTTAGGTGACTTTTCCCCACATTCTGTCATTTAATAGAAAGCCTACAAAACAGACACCTAAAACATCTAATAGATAACCGACTATTACTTTTACAGATCTATTTACTTGCAAGTGTAAATCTTAGTTGCAATTAAGCTTGAAAAAGCGTTCCCCTCCCCCAAAAATGCAAAAAAGGATAGCCTGGTGGACATGCAAAACATAGCCCAGTGTTGCCTTCTAAAATATGTATAGAAATTACTAGCCAGACCATGTGTCGAGAAACAAGAGTTTCTGGTAAATGCTCAGCAGGGACGAAAAACAGGTAGCAGGAGCACCAATTAGCATTTTCAGTAATTAATTTACATATTTTCTATGCCTATGAAACACAGCATAATATTAATATTTTATACATCTTACTCTGTCCTGAAATGTATTTTCATTTTTTATCCATGAATTCAATAGACAAGGATCTGACAGATTCAGGATTCCTGTGAAGGTACAAGTTTTATTTGTTGATGAACTTCTGAAATGCTTTTCATCGTCGTCCTCATAAACATCTACATTAAAAAAATAAATAAAGGTATAATTTGAAAAACTTTGAATATACAATTTTAGCCCTTTACATAAATGCAGGCATTTTCCATACATGCCATTAAGCTGTGTCTGTGATCCCACCATTTCTTATTTGCACCAGGGGGTGTTATACATTAACTAATTAGGAAGTTATGACTAGAAATAGCAGAATCCTCCATCTGAAAATATGTGTACAGGTGACCGCCTAGCCAGTCACCAGATGCCAGTAAATTAATGGGACAAATATTTCATCAGACTTGACTTTGGCTGAAACACATAACTGATCCAGTCCTAGCCGGCAGATACAAAAATGCACAAATTCACCTAGCTCTGTAAATATTCATAATTCATACAACTTAAATGCAAGCAGTGCAATCAGCATCTTGCAGTTTATTTTATAGTCTGATTGAGGGAGTTGAGGAGGTACTAAAGAGCAAACCAGGTGTGCTGAAGGGCATTGAGAATCTTGTGAGGAGGAGAAAGATGAACTCATAGGTGAGCTCATAGTGTGCAGATTCTCCCTTTCCCATTCAGTCACAGAGAAAGATGGAGAGAAGAAAAAAGTGGAGATGCAGGAAAATTAAAGCAAAAGAAAGTTCAGATTCACTAGCAATATGGTAATCTTACAAAACAACACAGATATTACTTTTTAATGTTAAAATAAACCAAAAAGATGCAATTACAAAATAAAACTTGTCAGGTGAGTCAATGGACCAAAATGTGTCTATAGTGTTTCAACAGGGAACCAGATGTACTCTGAAAAAGGCCAATGCCCCAAAATGTATTAGTGAGAGTACAACCTCAGGCAGTGACTGAGTGAAAATTAAACAGATAGATATTAGTACTTTTTACTATCTAAAAAAATTAAAGTAAATCTTACTGATGTGTGGCCATTTTAGGCATTCCCTACAATCCATGTAGAGAGTCTCAAAGAGAGAAACAGACCATAACCACAATATTTTATGTGATGCTTCAGTTCACATTTAAGAAGTCTAGAAAAGCCAATGTGTTTTCACAACCCCCCCCCCCCCCGCCCCTCCCAAGTAAATAGATATATTAAAAGCACAAAATGACAGTAGCTTGATTGCTTATTCAAACAAGATGCTATTACATATAATTATTGTGGACTCTCTTAATCTAGGTCTGGTGCACTTTTTAAGACTCATGTATATGTGGAATGCAACTTTTGAATTGCCTGGTAAAGGGGTTAAAGGATTAGCATCATTACAATTAATAAACATTGGGACATTTCCACTGTTGTATAGAAACCAATCAACTGGGAAGAGTTTGCACCTTTAACCTACATTTGCCTGGATTATTTAAGGAAGACATTCTAAAGAATACAACAGAGAATTATTGCATGCAACTTTACTTACTTGAATAAAGTACAAGACTGATAATTGTTACAAGTACAAACAGTACAAATATGATGGCTATCCAGACTTTAGGTTTCTTAAAAAATGTCTTTTTGTGTCTTTTTGAAGCATTTTCCTGCTGAAAAGATAGAAGACATAGAATTTTTATACTTTAATATCTGTGTGTGGACTTATAGAATATTAGGGATTGTGATGGTTATGAAAAATGCCCAGAGCAACAATAAAATCATATATGTAAAGTTTTCAGGATTAAAGCCATATTGTAGACACATTCCATGTTCATATAGAATAATTGCTTAGCATAAGGTATGTTAATACAGTTTAGTATTCCTGTCTCACAATCCAAATGTGCTTAATGTGTTTTACAGGCACAGACTTGAAAGCCATATTAAAGTAGTCACAAGTTTCATCACTGACATACTTTCCACAACTCTCTTGTGTATAAGGGATGTCAAGATTACATTTTTCATGTGTAAAGATAATTCCTGCTGCTTAATAGTAATTATGAAAAAGTGTTGGCCATGCCTAAATTTAAAGAAGTTAGAATCAAAATTTTTGTAGATTGACTTGTTTCCAGAAGGGCCCTCTGAATCAGCAAGCTGGAACTAAAAGAGAACAAGGTGCTACCTTTCATCTATGACAATCATCTCTTTACCAGCCAAAACAAGAGAAAAAAATGACTGATATATAAATAGCCTAACCCATAATGATATGCAGGATTGGTGGGCTGTAGGTGTACTATTTAACAATTCTCGAAATAGCACGTGAGAGGTACATGTGAAAACTCCTTCAGTTTTCTTGTTTGCAGAGCATAGCATGAGTCACTCATCTATTTCTGTGCCTGTGTGATAGCATTGTAGAATGCAAAATTGTTCACTGCACATTTCCAACAATAATAACGAATTATGTAAAAAAAACAAATAGAAAAAAACAAAACAACAAGTTATATGGCAACTGCTTCATGTAAACTATATTGAGTTTGGTCAAATGGTAAATTTGAATCTTTTTGTTAACAAAGTATTCAAACATGTTGATATCAAATATATATTTCTATACAAATTATATACAGAATAATATTTAAAAATACCTGCCAAACAGATTTCTGTTATATTGTGATTTTGGGGGGAATGGGGAATACTGCATCACAGAGTACACACCTGTACAGTCCAGAACAGTGTTGTTAACACGAAAAAACTTCATCCAGCATACAGGAAAAGAAACTGCTTTTTTTCAGCAGAAATTTTAACAAAATATAGCAAAAACGATGCAGAAAAACAAAGTCCAAACCTGACAATGGTCCATGACAACAGTCCCACACAGGGATAGTAACTTCCACTACAGAGTTGTACTCAAATCTATTCAGGCCTCCTCAGGCTATAACATCAGTATGACCTGGCAATTCTATTAGATTTTCAGGTGCTGCAGAACCATCTCCTAATCCTGGCCTGGGAAAGAGATAGAGTGTTTGTCCCACCCGTTTCTATCCAATACACACTGTGCCTGGATCCCCCCCCAAAAATATGTCTTTAACCTCTGCTGTGTATGCCTATGCAGGGCGTGGTGGATTGATGAATGATGTTGGGGATAACTGTTCAAATATTTTACCCAAGATAAGCACAACCATTCACTCGGGCAAGAATCATCTGACGTGTGTATTAATGGAAATTACCGTGTTTATTTGTATTTACATTTGTAAATTGTGAATAAGGCATTGTTAAAAAATACACAAGCACAAAAAAATGGTGCAGGCAGGATCTCATAGTAATTCTGTACTAAGCTCTGTAGCTCTGTCACATGAAAAAGAAACAAAATGGGAAAAAGTTAGAACCCCTGTCATGCTTTAATTTTATCTGGGACCACCTTGGGATAACCTTTTACCATGTAATATGTGTGGGAAAACAGACAACAACAAAAACTAGCAGAGGTTCTAACATTCAAATTACTTCTAACAGTTACAGAATCTTCCCCCTACCTCCTGTCTTGGGGACAACCTTTAGGTTATGTACACATCAGATGATTGTTCTCCAAGATGAAATGTCATGATCGGCGATTATCTGAAATGTGTACAGTGGTCTCACAACATTAACCATCAATTCTCCCTGGCAGGTGAATGACTAATCAGGAATGAACACTGTGCATTTTTATGGAGGAGAGCACAAAGAAGTCCCTCTTGCTTGTCCTTCCCCCACCCCTCTCCATTGAGCAAAATGTGAGTGTTATGTGTACGACATTCGTTCATTTATCTATCACTGGAAACATTCACAAAAGATTATTTCCAGCGATAGTAATCTTACATATATACGCTTTGATTAGGCAGGAAGTGAAGGAATTTCTCCAACACAGCTTCTAACAACAGGGAAACAATAAAACCTCAAATCTATAGTTGTGGCTAAAGATACACTAAAAAGTAATGAAAAGTCTATGTATATTTGGTAAATGTTAGTTCTCCACAGTTTTAGCAAATGTGAGATATATTGTAGCTTCAGTTTATATCATTTTACACAATTTGAAGATAAATAAAAGTATTATTATACACAAGGCTACATAGAATACAGCACAACCTTACCTGATTATTTGGGAGAAGAATCTTTGACTGAACGCTGTGGTTGTTTTCCTCTGAAGCCATGGTCCAGGATTATATAGATACTGAAATATCCGGAAGCATTTTCATCTGCTCTTAGAGTGAATGCAGTTTAAAGGTTTTAGGGAGTGGCCCTAACTCCTCTAAAAAGGTTAAACAGTAATGAGAGTAAGCAAATACCATCTGACTGGTTTTTCTGGTTTGCTGTCATTTCCCAGCAGCCCATGCACTGGCTAAAACAAGGCAAGAAAACATAATAAAAGAGTTAACAAGAGAAAGGGAAAGAAAAACAATCCTTCAAAATGACTTTTTCTTAAATGTTTAAAATTCTTTGATCCTATTAGCTTTCTGAATAATATAATGTGACAAGAGTGCAAACTTGTTTCAGATCTTTTATGTGTATGTAAGTAAACATTTTCATTTAGTTCCAAATTAGACTTAAACACTTTTTAGGATTTTATTGTTGTCTTTTACCTTGTTGGGGGGATTTCTACATTTTGTCATAAAACAACGGGTGAACAGAAATCTGCCAAAGGGGACAATTGCTGAGGTAACAATTGCCTGTCCTTTTCCTCCTTCTTCATTTACCTACAATACTTAAGGTTTTGGGGGCCCTTGACATGGCTTATTCTCATGGTCAATCAGAATTTTTGGAACCCTAAATGCAGACACTCACCTGCTCATTTAGCTCATCGCTTTTGGTCATGTGATTATATTGATAACAAAGGAAAAAGTGAAAAGAACAGAGGTTTACGGCTCACGACTTGGTTTGAAAGATTAATAATGTATTTCAGCACACTTAGTGAAACAATTGTACATGCAAGTAAACATCCAATACCTGTTCAACATTTCACAGGATATGGGTTTTTAAGGTACTATACATACGTGCTCCTAACAACAATACAAATGAGCAAGGAAATGAAGGGTACCATGCTTAACCCATATATAATCCGACGCGTTCGACGCTTTCTCAGGGATATGATATTAACAAGCTTTTTTTAACAGTCTATATATACACATAAACATTATATGAAATATATTATTAGTAATAGATATGTATAGGTGCAAAACAGATATCATCAAAAAAAAATTATAACAGTAGTAAATAATTGGTGGTAAATGTCAGTTCATACATGAGGGTAACATTTTTCCAAATCAATCTGATGTTTAGCTTGTGTGCAGATGCTTACGTGCAGAAGTCAAAACATAAAAGTGCAGTTTTAAAATTAGTAAGATATAATGAAGTTTGGTTGTAGTAAAGGCTGTGTATAGATGAAAGATGCATTTGTTAATGATAACAGAAGGTAAATGAGCATATTCTGGGTATACTATATTATGTTAGAGGGTACATACCATAAGTCAGAAACACTTAGGGGTACTTATCAGAAGGTTGTTGATCTGTACATTAGGGGGTGATGTTGGCCTCAGTAGGAATAGGCATTTTCATCCAATAATGCTTATTGTAGTAAGGCGTAAGAACAGGACTAAGCCTTCCAATTCCTAAAGTAAATAATTATAGTATGTGTAAGTAGGTTCAAAGATACATAGGGCATAATGTATCACATATATAACTTCAATAGTATATGGGCATCACTTATAATACCAAAATATAGTTTAAGGAAAAATGCTTGGTAAAAATAAACAAATGAAGGATCGAATTGAACAATTACCTGAGCCCAGAAATTGTGGTGATCCAATGTGTGTTAAGGATCCCAGATAAATCCGAACGAGTTGATAATTATAAGTATTGAATACAAAAATTCTAGGTATAAAAATATTGCTGCACTCAGTACAGCAAAACTGGATTGTATTAACATTTGCTTTTTGACAGCTAGGAGGGCCATTATGGCTACCTGGATACTCTTATCCATCATTGACCATGTGGTTTCTTATTTACGAATGATCTTTTACAGGGACATGCTTGAGGCACAGCAAAAGGATGATACCTTTACCACACTATTCTTTCAAAAATGGTATACCTTTACAGTCATACCTTTATGGGCCCAGAAAAGGAAAGAATTTTAGACCACTTCAAATACCACCTCTACATGGTATATTACTAATGTGTCTAGTATGATTGTGTTTGGTGTATACAATACAGTGTGGTATGATAGATGCCACATTGTATTGCATGTATGGTGTTTTTCCATTGGAAGCCAGGCAGGCATGACGTAACATAATTTGGCAATATTATACTCTTGCATTCTTCTTGATGTGAGTGTCTTATGTTTCCTTTTTTAATGTCTCTTTGTTATTTCTTTTCAATATCCAGTTTGTTTAATTGTTTAGCCACTTTATTGACCCTCTGTTATTCTGTTGTTGGTACTGTTCTAATCTCTGTATCTTCTTTGTTGCTATACTTGTTCTTCTTTGTAATACCCAAAACAATAAAAAGACAGTTCTAAAATATGTATATTTTAAACATGTTTGTCTGTGGATTACAAGAAAAAAAGCTGCAAAACAATATTGGTAAATTAAAACCTAGTCTGTCCCCCTAAAAACCAGTGTATGCTTTATTTTGCTATCTTATAGGTCCATGCACAGAGGTAGATACATGTACAAGTTTGAAAGCTGACCTAGTTAAATGTGATTGTTGCTGGCAAATGTAAATTAGGCCACATACAAACACATCACACAAATCCATCATCAGGTGTATATATTCAGATAAAATGGGGGACTTTACATCATGCCGCGATCTTGTAGGCTAAGCCCCACCCCCTGATGAAAAAAGAGAGAAGGGGTGGAGATTTCAATGTTTTGAGGTGCAATCATACTGCTGAACCCTTCCCCTGGACCCTCAGGGACAGAGAGCACCAGGAGAACACCAGACAAAATGAGCCTAGTTTTGGAATTTGTCTCCTAATGATATCTGCCTGTTCCTAATAATATTCACATGAGCAAGAGATTCGCCTGTGGTTAGTAAAATTCTGCTTGTTGCAGTATATTTTTTTACTGGACACATTCACTTTAACATGGCCATTTCAATTTGACCATGCCTCAAAAACATAAGTTAAATCTAGTCAGTGAATACACTGCACACATCTGCCTCAGACCTTCTACCCACAAAATGCTACTTAATGACTGTGCCAAAAGGAACACTCTCACAGACACAAACTTCAAAATCAAGTATATTTTTGGAGAAATTAAACTTCTCTGTAACATGTACCTTTCTTTCCACAAAATATAAATATTTTTTGAACTTCATTCTGCACAAGAATAGATAGGTGTCAGTCAGTAGTATGTAACACACAAAATAGACAATAAAGAGCAGTGGTCAGTAAAATGTAACAAAGTGACTATTGCATGGCTCCACAGTGCACTCTTCTTCTGATGTCTACTTTCAGCAGGATAAGGTACTTTGTCACAAAGCTCAAATCCTCTCCTGATGAGTTCACTGTACTCATGTGGCCTCCACAGTAACCAGAACTTAACCCAAGGGAGCACCTTTGGGATGGGATGAAAAGGGAAATTGTGTGGCCAATGAGTATAGATTCACCAATTAGCTAAACCACTTTGGAAAATTGCATTAACTGGTTATTTTAAAATCTCATTTCAGTGTTTGTCATGCTACATATGCTTAATAATATTAATATTTATATACTGTAACTCTTCACAGATGGTGATGCAGTCTGGCACAAGTATAAGCTGTCATTTCCCCCTTGTATGGGCAGAATTGATGGCTCATAATTTTTCTCTCCATCTATGGAGTGGTAGTGTAGCATTTTACATGACGTGAGGTACAGGATCGAGAGGCTGGGTATTGCTTTGCATGAACGACTAAGTGTAATAGATTATTTGCTTTGTTTGTGGCAAAGTGTTGGCAGGCTGTTAAAACAAACATGCTGGTACAGCATGTTTGTTTTAACAGCCTGCCATGTTTTTTTTTTGGCATCTCAGTAAAGTAAGTCTTACACTAATGAGAGATGCTGCGTTAATATTATTACAAATACTGCTGCTCTTTTCTTTAATGCTTTAAAGGGAATCATAAGAGTTATAAATAGATTTCATTTATATCAGGTGAATATACACGGTATATCCTCCTTTCTAAAAGGTACAGGAGAGATGCAGATGTATTCTGACCAGATTTTCTGCCAAGTTGGCAGAAAAATACAGTTTCCAACATGAAATCACATAATGTACAAATTATTCAAAACCAACCGTAAAGTGGCCTAGTTATAAAACACTCTTCCAATCCAACTAATATTAACCCCCCTAGCATTCTAATTCTGTTTGTATTTCCATGCAAAAAGCGTTACATTTTTTTTGCATGGAAATTTATTTTACATTGTAGGCTTTAATTCTTAGGCATAACTCACAGATGTCCAATACTTAATAAATTTAATAAATGTAATGATAAACTTTATAAAACTGTAAAAAAAAGTGAAAATGTAATATAATTGTACAATAGCATGTATAATATATATATTTATATTTTATATCAAGATTTCTTTATATTGGACTCAATACAGCTATTTTGTATTGAATCCAATACAAAATATTTGAATTTACCGCCGATCCTCCCGCTCGCACCGACGACCGGGAAACCCCAGGGATCCTCTCGGCAGTTCGCGGCTGAGAATCGAAGAGAGAAGACGTGTCCCCAGGACATGACAAAAACTTTATACAATTTCCCTAATCAATATATGTCTTTTTTAACTGTTTTATTAAAGTTGTTAACCAGTGTCAGGGCTGATTGAACTACAAGAATTGGCGAACCGCTAGACATGTTAGTCTGTTTAAAAATTAGGAAAAAGCTCTTCTTTAGAGCAATTAATGGTGAGAATATTGCACTGCAGGCTGATACCAGGTTGCCACCACCCAAATACATGTCTAAACGGGACTAGCAATAGAGGATTTGAACAGATATAGTATACAACACTAGGTTATTATCGTTAGTTAAGATAGTAAAAAGAATCAACAATTGGCAGGTCTTGGCGTGGCGACCATTAGTTTACCCGCGTTTCTGGAAAAGAAAAACAAATCAAATCCCTATCAGTGCCAGGAGCCACTTCTACCCCCTTCCTCCCTTGTCATGGTTATAAATTAATGAGCTGAAAATCTTTTCCATTTAGAAGAGTATTGGGGGGGGGGGGGGGGTGGTTTGATGATTTTGGAGGTTATTTAAATGGATTGGAACATGGGGGGCTTGGAGGGTACCTGGTGGTACTAGACCTTAATTGACCAGTAGAAGTACCAGTCATAAAAGATTTAAAAACTATAAGATTTTTTTACACTGCATTGTCCTGATATCATGTCAAAATAGTGCATAAAAACACTACAAAACCACATCCCCTGATCCCCTGAACCCTCTTTCATTTTAGTATCTGTTGTTGTTCCTAACATAATAAAATATATGATATAATATAGAATTTGGGGATGTATGTGGTAGAAATTAGCCAGTACAGTACACGAATGCCTGAGTAGAAAGAAAAGAAGAAAATCTGTTTTATCTTACAATAAATATAAAGAAGTATATCACAAATATTGCTCAGTATGTAAGCAGCCTGTCCACAATATAGGCGAGAGACAGACAAGGTGGAGCTTTATCTTAAAATAACGAATATAGTGTATTATTTGCGAGAAAATAGCAACAATTATTGCACAGTGGCTGTACCATGCACCTCTAGATGGCAGTAGGCATCAGATTACATATAGGGTTGCAAAACATTATAACCATTCAAGACTGATGTCTAATTTTGTCAAGGATGTTTACACTGCAACAGCCCACGAGCAGTCGCGAGAAAAGGATGGTACACCCTTTTTCAATGCTAAGGTTTTGTGTATCGGGAATTAGGAAAAAAAATGATCTGTTCTAATGCATGACCTAAAGGTAGATATATAGATATGAGAAGTGAGAGATGATATACCAAGGCATTATTTATTTGCTAAAGACTAGGTCAAAATGCAGAAGCACTGTGTGAAAAATGATGTATACGTTACCAATTTCGAGAGGAAGAAATAAGATAGTAAGCATAACCTAAGTGCTGCTATTCAAATTCACCCGATTAACTGATCATTAACAAGTGTGACCACTTCCATGAAGGCAGAAGTTTTGGCAGTTTGTTGGTCTGGATGGTAACACAGCCCCCATGAGGAAAGTCATCAGAAGCTGAAGAAAGCAATTGTCCCCCTGTAGTCCAGGTTCAGAAGCTTGAGTAATTAGGATTTTAGGGTACATATAACAAGATATGTCTCCTCTAACTAATCATGTTGTTGAAGCAATCTGGGAAGGTTATAAGGCCATTTTAAAACAATATGAAGTCCACCATTCTTCAACAAGAAAAAATATTACCAAGTGGAAAACATTTAGGACGCATTTAGGTGTAATTTTCTCAGGAGTGGATGTCATAGAAAATTCACCCCAAGGTCAGGCCATGCAATGCTCCATGAAATTGCAAATAAACATAGGCTACATTATAGACTTTACAGGCCTTAGTTAGTGTGGTAAAAGTTGACAATCATACCAGTACAATTAGAAAAAGACAACAGGACTTGTTTGATGGGGTTGCCAGGAGAAAGTGTCTTCCATTTAAAAAAGAACATGGCAGCATGGCTTAGCTTCTGGAACAATGTCCTTTGAACAGACAAGACCAAAATGGAGATTTGGTCATAATGCACACTATATCAGCACAAACATCACTGATAAATGAGCAAAGGATCGAGACTTCACCAATTTATGCCAATTGATGTCATAGCAATCAATTAGGGCAAACCTGGTCTCTGTTCTGTGCGCACCTATGGTCCATTACAGGTCAAGTTGATTCTTTAGAGCTAGTTTTTTTTTTTTTTTTGGTAAGTGCTACTCTTTTATGTTACATATTAATAATTTGGAAAAGTTGTTTATTTATTTTTTTTAATTGTTGTAGTTGTTGTTTTAGTTTAGTTTAGTTTTAGATAAATAGATTTAAATGTATGTATATACATATGCATTTTCATTTTTACTATTTTTTTTGTTTTCTTTTTTTCATTTTGCTCAGAACACTTTTTTTTATTATTCAAATTTTCTAAAAGATAGAAGAAAGCACGGACTTAATTGCAATACAGGATCAGGAAAACAGATTATTTGACACTGCATGTCTGCGGCGACATGACAACGTCCCTATGGAGAATGATTTGGAGTGATCTGATTCTAGCTTACCTTTGCGTGGAGAGCTTTTTAGAGCCCTATTTTATTTATTACGGGAAGGCCTTGAATAAACTGTTCAGCTAAAAGGGAGCTACTCAGTGGAAGTCAGTGGTGATGGGGGGTGATGTTTGTTTTATTCAAGTTTATTAAGTTTCAATTAAAAACATACAAACAATAAAAGTGCAATATTATGTATACACAGATACAAGGGAAAAGGGGTAGAATAACTTTAAGAATCATATAAAAATACCATGAGGCATTGGTAACTTCCAGAACATGTAAACAGCTAGCTTTTCAAAAGTACAGCGGGGGCTTACCGAGGGCAATATGGATTATTTATTGTAATTGCAGTCACCCAAGGATAACCTTATAGGTACAAATTTACCTATAATAATGCTAATGCTAATATATAATGAAATAGGGGGAAGGGGAAACACACGCATAAGCTTAGTCCTGTTAAGCTTATGTGTGTCCCCCGGTGGGGGAAGGAGGTATAGACATGGGAACATCGGGGGGGGGGGGGGGGGGATGGGGGGGGGGGGGGGGGGGGGGGGGGGGGCGTTGATGGGGAAGGAAGGAAGGGAGGGTAATGCTCTCTTAATGCCAAGAGATCTCTCTTTAAAATCATAATAGAAAAGTTATGATTATTAAGGAATCTTTAAACCAGTCCAATGCGGACCATGTCATTTTATATTTCTCCATTTGGTCCTCATCTTCAGCAACCAACAACTCCAAGCGCTGAATCTTCTCCAATTCTGTCAGCCACTCCCTCATAGAAGGGGTAACCAGCTCTGTTTCCAGAACCTGCTCTGAATAAGTGCTCTGGCCGCCGTCAAAAAGTGACAAAGCACACTTCTCTTGGCAGACTTAACTGTTCCTGGTATCATAGACAGTAGTACCACCTTGGGGTTATTTGGGACATCAGAGCCTCTCATTGTGTTGTATAGATTTAAGATAGTTTCCCAGAATTAAAAAATGGTTGTACATTCCCACCACAAACGCAACATAGTGCCTTTCTGGAACAGACATCTCCAACATACATCAGGGAATGCAGGCGAGATAAGATGTGAATCTGCCGGGCATCTATACCACCTGGATAAGATCTTATAGTTAGTCTCCAGGGATTTACATGGAATGGCAAGTTTATGAGTGAGGTTGAAAGTCTTTTCCCATTCTGAATCAGAGATAGCTATATTTATGTCTGTTTCCCAATACCTAGTAAATAGTAGAGAATTGGGCACGTAATTTTGAAGGATGATGGAATATAACAGTGAGAAAGTATGGGATGGACGATCTGGGGACACTAGTAGTGTCTCCATAGCAGTAAAACTCCTGTTGAGGTAGGCTATTTTTGTTGTATGAGGTTATAAAGGATGACAGTTGTCTGTATTGGAACCATGGTGCCAGTTTGCCCCACTATCTTATATTAGGGAAGAAAAAGGTTGGAGTTTCCCGTTGTGTAGTATATTTCGGAAGTACCAAGATAGGAAATGTTCTGCACCCACTGCTGGGGGAAAGGTGGGATTATCAAATAAAGGGGTCATAGGTCCCAGTTTGGATGATAATTTACCAGAACGTAGGAGGTTGTCTCAGATATGTAACAGATTCGAGGTTAAACCTGGGGGTGGGAGGAGCCTAGGAGAGGATGGTCTATTCATGGTAGGGATCAAAGATCTAATGGGGAAAGGGTGTTCTCCAATAAAACCCAACTTTTCCTGTCTTTGTTGTGGAACCAGTCCACTAGGCGGATCTGGACAAATGACCATCGGTAATAAGAAAAAATATCAGGAACACCTGCACCCCCCCCTATTTTTAGGTTTACTCAACTATCAAAGAGCTATACAAGGGTGTTTCGCTTTCCAAATAAAAACACTGAAAAGTTGCTGGACTTTACGAAAAATGGGGTGGGAAGGAATATCAGAACCGTTTGGAAAATATAAAGCAGCCGAGGTAGAACAGCTATTTTGAGTGAGTTTATTCTGGCAAACCATGACAAAGGGAGAGAAACATATTTCTACAAGTCTATTTGAAGTTTACAAAGTAGAGATGTGTAATTGTAGGTGAACAATTTGGTCCGGTCAGAAAAGATATGTACTCCTAGGTATAGCGTTTTTGCACAACCGAAGGAGGTATTGATACAGATAGAAGCGATTTGCATGTGAGTGAGTGTTACGTTGAGTAGCTCCAGCTTATTATGGTTGACTTTAAAGTTACTGGTCCTGCTAAATCTCTAAAATTCTCTCAGTACAGAAGGAATAAAGGTATAGGGTGAAGTGATATTTACTAATAAATCATCCATATACAGCGATACTTTGTATTGGGTATCCCCTATTTGCATACCCTTCACATCAAGTTTCATAAGCAACACGATCACCAGGTGTTCAATACCTATAGCATATAACAGCGGGAATAGGGGACAACCCTGTCTGGTAGCATTTAGTCTTGGGAAAGATGCTGAAAGGGAACCATTTACACGCAAATGAGCTTGTGGAGACTTGGCTTCCTGGGTTAAAAGAATCGTCTTGAGCGTGTTGTCCTTGTCTCTCGTCCATATAAAAAACCGACCTGATCAGAATGAATCATGGATGGCATATATATAAGGCAAGAATGCTATACATTTGGAAAATAGCTTAGCATCCACATTGATTAATGAAATGGGCCTGGAACAGACCAAATGATCTTTACCTGGTTTAGGGATGACTGTGATATGCGCCTCTAGACTCTGGGTCAGGAATATAGTGTCAGCAGATATGGGAAGAAAGGGACCAAATTTCAATTTCAAAGGAATGCAATTTATAAAATTTTGGGGTGAACCCATCTGGGCCTGGGACTTTTCCCTGTCGGGGTGTTCCTAATGGCTAGAGAAACTGGGGCTAGAAGAGGTTTCTAAATGAGAGAAAACCTCTGGATCCAATGTTGGTAGTGCTGTAGAATCTATGTAGCTTTGCAGGGATCGTGAGGAGATGTGTGTAGAATCGATATTGTACAGGTCTGAAAATTATTGTTTTTTTATTGGAACACTTGCAGGATGGCCTGGGGTGTAGTGAATGGGGTCCCCTGGGGGGTGCAAATGAAAGGAATATAGGTTAATGCTGTTGTAGGATGGAGCCCTCGCTCCAAAGAATTTGCGATTGCAGTTGTCACAGAGCTAGCGCAAACCGACTCTTTAAAGAGGGAGTCCTTGCATTTCCAATTCCATTCCCCACGTCTCATCTGCGGTATATGTATAGTAATTGAAACAGATGAGTGATCGGACCATGGGCAATTATCAAAAGAAGCCTCTGGTGGCCAATCTAACACAATCTAACAGTGTTGTGTGGGTCTGAATAAAAAGTGTAGTCCTTGGCTGATGGATTTTTGGTGCGCCAGGTGTCCACTAATTGGAGGTCATGTAGTTTGCTGCGAAAGACATTTAATTTGGAGTAGGGGATAGGGGTCTTCCCCAAAGAGGTGTCCACTTTGGGGTCAAGAGCAAAATTAAGGCCCCCCTACTATAACAATGACCTTTGCGAATCCCTTCAAAACATCTAGATATTTAGAAGAGGCTATTGTGGATTGTTGATTCAGTGAATATATGGATGCCACTGAACTTGACGAACAGGTATCTGCCCTGGGGGTCTTAGAGAGTGTCTATGATTTGAAGTGGAAAAGATTTATGAAAAACTATAGAGACTCCCTTGGATTTGGAGTCTGGGTTAGAGCTATGGATCCAAGATGAAAAGTGTGGGTTGCTTATAGATGGAATTGTTTGTGTTTGAAAATGAGTTTCTTGGAGGAGGAGAATTTGTACTTTAGCTTTATTTTGGTCATAAAGAAGTTGTGAACCCTTAGATAGGTTGTTTGGTCCCTTGGCAATGAGGGTGTGGTTTTTCAAGAGGAGGATCTGAGATGGTTCCTGGGCCATTGGAAGCAAATTCTGGGGGGGAGTGTGTTGGAAGTTGTTACAGGTAGGGGTGATGGAAGAATACTAGGATATCCCTAGAGAGTGCTAGGGAACTCTGCTAGGGTAAAGATATGTGATAGTGGTTGGGATTCCTAGGGAATAGTAGGTAATGTGGGTGTCAGGGCAGGGGGTACACAATAGGATATGCTCTCGGCTGTTGGGGAGGGCTAAAAGCGCCGATGAGCAATTTAAGGTGAAAGGTATAAAACCTTAATCTCCTGCCTGTTGAGGTAGTAAACCTACATGGGGAAAGTGAATTCTCATAGAAGAAATCTAGCCCAGGAGAATCTTTTTATCTTTATGTTACAAAATCCTGTTAACATAGAAATAAGTACAGGCATATAACTTATAACAATTAACCAACTTTGTGTTCTATTGGCATTACCTGTAGAAATATACTGTACATGTGGAATCCTTTTAGGTTGTCACAAGTGAAGAAAATCCCATGGGAATCTCCTGAGAGTAATACACTCAGCAAGAGTAATAAACTAAACAGCAGAATGCCTACATAGAAGTCAGTACGGTGGCCCAACTCCATTGTTAAATAGGCGTCAGGTGCGTTCCTTCTGCCAGAACATACAACAATAGTAGTAATAATAATAAAAATATTAACAATAATACTAATACACAGCCTACTGTAAGCAGCCCTCTGGTGTGTCGTCTCCGGGTGTAAGTAGGACCTGGACGTATGGGAGTCCTTGTGACTAGCAGTAGAAGTATGGTGGAAAAAGCCAATAGAGTCTAGAGATCCTTATGGTTCGTCAGAAACAATGAAGAAGCATTAAGTAGTGCGGTGATGAGGTAAGTTGTGTGTCTTTATTGTGCCATGAAGGAAGGGGACACCAGAAGTCACGTCTCGAGGCTGTGGTAAAATTTTGGGGTATGTGCAGTGGGGCCAATAACCATCTGGAGACAACAACCAGGATGTCCAAAAACATAAGCAGTGGAACAAATAGAAGAAGGAGAGAAAAAAACAGACAAGAGGATCAATGCTGCGTTCACAGGATGGATATGCCTTGACCGGTGTTGGTGATTCTGAGAACAGGAAGCTGAAGGTGAATTGAAAGGATCGGTGAAAGGATATGATACCTTAGTTGGAGAGACAGGTGTGGTGTGTGTGGGGTGAGGGACTGCTGTATTCAGCCCACGATTTAGCGAGAACATCACCGTGGGCCAATCCTGAAGCACCATGTCGGAGAGTTGTAAATCAACAAGGAGTTGTGGTAGACCAAAGGCTCTCTAAGGATATGGTTTTTCCCTCCTTTGCGAATAACAAGATAAGAGCTCGTCAAAGCTCTTATCTTGTGTATATCTGGATAGATCCAGTCAAAGTTGGAGCCGTGCTCCTCCATATTCAACATTTTCTGCCTCACAAGCCTTACGCATGATGTTCTCTTTGGTCCTGAAGAATTGTATTCTGCAAATAACATCTCTCGGCCTCTGGGGGTCTTTGTTATGTGGACCCAGGGTTCTATGAACCCCATTGATTTTGACATGCATGTCTTACGGTAAGTCCAGCAACTTGGCAAAAATTGAATCAGCTGCAGTGGGGAGCTCAGAGGTAGTTACTGTTTTAGGTACCCCACAAATGCAGATGTTATTCCTCCTGTTTTGGCTCATAACGTCACCATGCAGTAGAAAAAGCTAATTAATTTGGGTTTCAAGACGTGAGAGAGTTTCCTTGTGGGAGGTCAGTTGTAAGGATGACTGTGTACAGGTATGTTGTCGTGTGACTGCATGGAATTCAGACTTGCAGCTGGCTTCCAAACAAGCAATATTGTGTTCCAGGTCTGTTTCTGGTGGGTAAGTCGTGAAGATGTGCTTTCTAATCCCATGTATCCTCCCCTGAATCAGCTGAATTACTGGAGCATGTAGAATCCTCCATAGTAAGTGGCAGATGGCTGTGAGGAGGACTGGGATGGATGTGTTTGTGGCCGTCTGGTGTACAGATTCGCGGGGGAGCCTAAAAATCGATGCCGCGGCTTTGCGTCCTGGTCTGTCGGCTGCTCTGGCTTTTCGACCTTGACGCTGGTGGAGCGTCCACCCACTGGGAACAAGCCTGTGAGTTTTCCAGCGTCCCTATTGCTTCCTTTGGGTTTCTCCTTGATTTTGTTCCGATGTAGCTGCTGTCTTCGTGCACACTCGTACTGTAGCTAAAAGATTGCAGGAGCTCACAGAAACACTGCTTTCACTGCCATTAGCCGGCCAAGTCCCCCCCCCAAAATTTTTACTATTTTAACTTGACTGGTTTGTGGGGGGGTTAATCGGGTTAACTTGTATGGTATGAATTGATGTGACTTTTTTTTAACCTTCATTATTGTTAGCTTCATCTGGTGCTGCAATGTTTTTGTGCCTGGTTTCTAATTATGGTCTCTGTTGGTTAGCAATACTTATTCAAACTATTCTACAGAACTACTGATTTGTAGTAGTGGTATAGGTTTGTTCCTATTGGACTGAGCCTTGTAGTTGCTGTGCTGGCTGATCTTAGCCCTATTGTATACAAGCATACTTCCACTTTCTGTCCAAACATGTTGTAATTAGCTGTCCAGCTCAGTTGCCCACTCATTTTAACACACCTGATGGTGATGGAAGGAGGTCCAGGTTGCCAAGCGCAACGTCAAACCACATTTATTAGACAAGCTCACAAGCAAGGTCAAGCACTACTATATATTCACTTCCTCACATCAGCTTGGTAGTGGAAGCACTTAAAGGTGGATTCCTCCTTTAACTAGAAGCATTATCATGCACAAATGTACAGTAGTCTGTGATGCAATATTCCAGAGGCATGCCAGAAGTTCCCAGCAAAGGGATGTTATCTTCCTGTTAAAAAATGAATTACATTATTAGGGTGTGATGAACAACATGTTTTAAAATCATGTTTTGTTGGCAAATAGATGGTGCTGTGTTGTATGTTTAATGCTTTTCTTGCTGCATAAGCAAATCTGCACTAACATGCACTCTGTTCCAGTTTGGGATTGTATTAATTAAAGGGTCACATAAAGGCACAGCTCTTCCCCAAATATGTCTGCTATTAAATTTTACAAAGGACGAAAGACGGCTTGCTTTGACCTAAAATACCAGGTTTAGTTGTAACTCGAAGATAATGTGCTAAATATGTAATTCATGCATTCTATGTACACATTTACCGATGTAAATACTCACGCGAAGACGTTTCAACAATCAGTTGATCCCAGACTCAAGACTCTGTCGTTGTTTGTGAGCTGGGGGCAGAATGTTGGTGTACCTCTGGCTCATTACCTTTGAAATGTCCTAGGTATCAGCATTGTGTATGCATGGGTTGTGCGGGACGCAGCATGTCATGTTGGCTCGGGCAGCTTTCCAGGGTGTGTACAGGAGTTCACCACCAGGCTGCGCCAAGCACAGAACCCAAAGCTTTTAGCAGCCCAATGGTGTTCTCCCCAACACCCTTGCTTTTCACCAGAGCCTTGATGAAATTAAGCTCTGCTTGTGACCAGGGGTGATGCACTGGTGTCATATTCCATGGAAGCTGCTTGTATCCTTTGTCAGCTGTTAAAAGACAAAAAAAGAAAGTTGTGTGTATTCTTCTAAGTGTTCTCTGTCTTTATCCTTCCTGCCCTAATGCATATACAACCAGGGTACAGTGTAACCCTGGAGGTTCTTATAATGTTTGCTAAGGGTTGTGGTCAGATTAGAGCTTTTTGGTTGTTAGGAGCCACTCTTACTACTGACTACCACACTAACGTACTGTGAGCTGTGGACATAGTAATTATAGTAGGGCTTTCCTGAACACCTGAAAAATGGTTCAAGGGTTCCCCCATGGTCACAATATTGTAAAACACTGTACAGTAAGGTAATACCTTTGCAGGCAGCAAACAGTCACTGACTTCTTCTTAATGTTATTCATTGTGCCAATATGTTGTCGAGGACCTATTCATAGAGACTTTGAGGTGGATGACTGCTACTACATAATAGGTGTCTTTAGGAGTTAACTACTGCTACTGTTGTATTACAGTAATTACATTATACATTACCTACTAACCAGCCCTCAGGCATTTCTCCAGAGTTGAACTTCTGCTTTTGAAATGAAATGTCCTGAATTGCCACATGGGTGCAATCAATGGCACCTTAAATATTCGGAACTCCGGCTCCCCTGAAGAATTCCACCTTTTTTACACTCCTCCACTCCCGAGCTGTGCGAGGGAAATTAATATACGGTGGGACAAGGTCCAAAATGGCATTTATGACCTGGATAATCACCCTGGATACTGTAGGCTGGCTCAGGCCACAAACTAATCCAGAGGTTGTTTGGAACAATCCCCTGCCTAGTATGTATAGAGTGGCCAGGAGTCTGGTAACTCCTGGAACAGCCTGGCTTCTTTTTGTCTTGGGTGCAATTTTGTCCTCCAAAATAGTGTAGATCTTCTGGATTACTGGACGTGACAGGTGGAAATGTCATCCAGGTTGGTGTGAAGTAAGAAAAGGCGTAGCTGCCGGACCCGTACAAGACTTTGACTTTGGGATGATGTTGAAGGCTGCCCCTCACCTTCTTGGGAAGGTGAAGCAGCATTATTCTGTGCAGCAATCCCCATTCTTGCAGTACGGGCCACAACTGTGCTTGCAAGAACAATCTCCATAATCATAAACAACAGACCACGTGAATGCATGAGGAGCATAAATCATGTATGCATGCTCTTGTGATTGCGCGTATTTGCACACAACAGGAATGTACGCTGTATTCGCAAAACGTGCACGCGCCATTGCATCCTGATATATTTTTAGAGAAGTTCTTGAACTTTTTCCTTGAAAAAAAATATATTTAAGAATATATTAAGAATCCATTAAGAATTTCTTTTACTCATCAAAAATGTATTTTTTGTGTTGTCCCATAACTGTTTTTCTTTTGTTCTCCTAGGACCATGGAGCCTCCATCTAAAAAACATCACACCCCTGACACCACTGCTGGCACTACCACTTGCACTACTATCCTAGGGCACACTCCAGCCCATAGACCAGCAGGCACCACCCTCACGCAAGGTAGGTTCTATAGCAAAGTAGCCCAACAAGCATCTAGGCCCCTGGGCCCTCAACCTGGCAGCTCAGCCAGTTTGAGTCAGCCCATAGATTCTGCTTTTAAGGCAATCAGCTTCACACCTGAGCAAAATCCAGCCTTCATGTAGTCCTACATAGAATGTTTTCCACAAATCCGTGGTGGCTTCCACTCTTATACTGCCAAAAGGAGGAAATTGCCAGGAGAGTAAATGCAGTGGGCAGTACACAAAGAACGGTTCACCAGTGTCAGAAGCGTGTAAGTGACATCTTCCGCTACATCAAAAGTGTCCTGGGCACAGAGGCAGTAAGGAGTGGGACATATAGCCAACACCATGTGCAGCATCTCAGGGAGTATGAAAGATCAGTGTTGCCACTCATTGGGTCAGAAACGGTTATAGAGGTGAACTACTGGGATGACTTGGCAACCATGTAAATTCAATCGTTTTGGACAAATTACCAACTACAAATGTCATTTTTTGTTTTTATTGTTGGATCCCAACAGTTTAGTAATTTGAACTTGTGCCAAAGTTTTAGTGTGCTTCTTTTTACTTGTGTCACACTTACTTGTTTCACCTCTTCCTCACTAAAGAGCAGGCATCTCTCTCCTGAGCATGTGGGCGATTCTGACCCTGAGGTTGCCTCAACTTCCAAGTTTTATCAGTTTTGTCCAGCACGCCGGCCAATCAGAAAATAGTCTCGTAATCATTCCTGACTATTTAGCTAGCTCAGACACAGCACCCAGCATTTGTGCAACATTTCTTCATTAGTACCGAACCCCTAGTTCTTTTGAGCTAGTTCCTGTACACATGTTGAGTAAATCAGTGTTTCTCCTGTCCAGCTCCTGTGTTAAACCCTTGTTGCACAGTCTGTTGTTTCCAGCTAATTCTCTTGTGCTGTGCCAGTGTTTCTCCCTGTAGATATTCCTGTGTCACTGGTGCCCCTGTTGCATCCAATGTCTCCTGTGTCTGCTGTGTCAGCAGTGTCCCCTGTGTCACTGGTGTCTATTTCTTGGATCCCTGGCATTTGACCACTGGCTTGTGACCTGACCTCCATTGCTTGCTGCTTGCCTTGACCCCGGTCTTCCTTGACAATTTTTCTGCTTAGTGATTTGGTACCGTGTATCATCCTGTCCACCTTGGTGTGCCCAAGGACCGCAACCTGGCAGTAACCCGCAGTGCAACATCCTCACCACTAGAGACTCTGGAGAAGACCTAGGTGCCACTTAGACTCTGCGCCTTATCCCTTCTCAGGGCTCACACCACTTTTGTGCATGCTGTAGCTCCCTCTAGTGGCCCTGTCTCCCCAAGTATGACAACTTGAATCAACAATTTCTGATTTTAAATTTTTTGGACATAGTAGGCGCTGAGACGCAGCAGTACCCTCCTGGCCTCTCTGCTCAGAGTGATGAGGATAATAAAGATGGGGCTTCACACGCAGATGACACTGGTCTTCCTTCTGTTAAGATGAACCTTTATGGTATATTTTTTTTGGCAATGTCCAGCTGTAAATATTCATTTTTTACAACAATAGTCATATGTGTATTATTTAAGCTCCCCTACATGATAGATTGCATGCCTTTATTTGTCTTGTACTCTTGTGGGTTATTTTTATTTTTAACTGATCCATACTTAGAGCCACAACAACAGGAGGAGGTTGAGGTCACTGGCCACTGCAGAGAGGCCTGGAGGAGATTCAAGGTAACTTGGTTTGTGTGTGGTATGCCTTCCAAAAGATAAATTAGAAGCTTCTATCTCTATATTTTTTTTTTAATTTTAAAAATAGACTTCAATTCTGCGTGATTCTACAATATTCTGTTTGCCTTTGCTAAATATTGTGGACTTTTTAGATATTGTGTCTACAAATGTATTCATTTTGATGTCATGAGCCTTTGCAGAAAATCCTTGTTGTCTGGTTAGTGGTGCTGGAGATTTTTCACAGACTGCATTTACTGTGGAGGTAGGCAAGAAGCTATTCATGTTGAATGTATGCCTTATTCTTTAGGCTGGGTTTCGTGGGTATGTTTTGGCCTTTTTGACCCATAGACAAAAATACCCCAGCTTACAAAACTCCTTTTGACTATGCGTGTTTCTTGGACTGAATTTTAATTTATAGTGCTTTCTATGGTTCATGTTGAATGTTTTGGATTATGAAGAAATGTGTATAGATTCACTAGATTTGTCTGTGTCCCATTGTCAGGATGCTGTCTGCATAATGTAATGGTGACCCCCAAAGTCATTTTTTTCCAGACTGCCTAATATTATGTTGAGACAAACATCTGTCCTAATTTCATTTTTCAAAATAATGTATGTGTTCCGATCTACATACAAATTCAACTTAAGAACAGACCCACAGTCCCCATCTCATATGTAACCCAGGGACTACCTGTATATCCTAGTTTATTTGTCCTAAAGGAATGATCACAAATTAGAAACACTATAAATACTTACATTCAGTTAAGGAACCACTGGAGGAGGTGATGGCAATCCAGCTCCCATAGCTGTAAATTAAAAAAAAAAAACAGCATAAGTAAAAGTGGGTGGGCAGGACTAAAGTACATTTGTAAGGTTATTCAAGGGTAACAGCTTAAGGCCGATTTTCTAACAGATACTTTTTGGTTATGTAAAAACATTTTTTTACATTTGCCAGCAAGGGACAACTGAACAACTCAAGTCTAATTTTTTACATGCTATTGAACAACCAGAAGGAACCATCATTAGACGCAAAAGCATGATTAATGAGTGGAAGCTAGAAGAAATCATGCTAGGTCTTAGTAGTTTTACCTAAAATGGTGAAAATGGTGTGAGAATGTGTTTAATTTAATGTTAGTTTAATTTTAACATTTTTAACAAAAGGTGATTATGAGGTTAACTTACAGGCAACATCCTCTGCTTCAGCCACAACCTCCGTGGCCTTTGGCCGCGGCTCGGCCTCCTGCTCCTGTGCGCTGGCCTCCTCCAGACTCTTCTTCATGTCTCTCAGACACTGCCTCTCCAAGCACGGCCAACTGCCTGAATGGCAGCTCTACAATAAGCAGCTGCTGTGATGGAGAGCGGGCTGTAATTTAAAAATAACAAACATTACAACATATTAAAGATAGTCAAATTTAGGAAGTGCTAAACAGTTCCAATTCCAGACAATACTGCCTTCCCCACCATAAAACATTCTAAAATAAAGCCCCTTAACAAGAGGAGAAGACAAAATGCAATACTTACCAAAGAGGAAGTAGTTCCCCACTTTGTGGGGAAATCTGGTCTCCTCTGCCTCAGGTTGCTTCAAGTGTGCTGTCACTGCAGCACACTTGGGCGACTCCCTGCAGGGGTCCACAGCCTGTCCACCAGCCTCTCCATGATACGCTGCTTGGTGTATATCGACGGCTGCTGATTGTAGCGCCGAAGAAGCAGTGTCTAAAAAAAATAAAACAAATTATTTGCTTTTCCAACATCTCTTAAAAACTATAACAGATTGATTTTTTGGTGCATATTTACAGTTTGTTTGCAGTTGTGAAATCTTGATAATGTGTTAATATACATACATATAGATGCACATATTTAGATATGTGTGTGTGTATACATACATATTTAGATATATGTGTGTGTATATTGGGAGATATCACAAGGGGGATTGCTCATTGTAACCGGACGCTTGCAGAGCAAATAAGAGGCAAACTAACAGCAGTTAGGGTTATTTAACTTGGTGTTACAGCAAACTCTCCATAACTTTACAACAAAAAAAACAAACAGTAGCCCGGCTGGGCCTCTGGCTACCTCACTTGGTGCCCTGTCTCTCTTACACATACCCTTATAATCAATACTGTTAACTCACAGTTTGTAGTAAGGCTTGGACACTGGCTTTCCAGGAGGTCTGCTCCCTTCTCATGCGAACATGTACACATATCCCAGTTAGGATTGGGCCAAGGAACCCACCCTTCACTTTCCTTGGCTGGCTCCAGGGCCCTAAAGAACCTGGTTTTCTTCCCAAGAAACCCATACACAAATGACAACTTTCTTCTCCCTGGAGCCATTATCACACTTTTCCTGACGTTTAAGGGACACTCTATCACATATCTGCCCCTACCCGTTGGACACATTCTGCCACTATATAATTAGTCCTGGATAGGGCGTCTGCACTCCCCTGCATTTTCTCGCTCTGTCCTCTCTTTCTCCTTTATAGAACTCTGTAAGTTGCCATTGAAGACCTGTCTGTCTTTCCTTTTCTAAAAAAAAATTTGTCTCTGTCTTTAAACTCTTACTGCAAAGTGTCTTTTCTTGTTCAACTTCTCTAGATTTTCCTCTGTCCTCTCTCCCAGTTCTTGCTTTATCTTTAGTATTTGGTTGAACCTTCTTTCTTGGAATGCATTTTCCGCTTTCCTCCAGGTTTCCCTTTTTTGTGCATCACCTCTTCTCCATTTTCACCTTCAGTGGCATCAGGACCAATGCCATTCTCGGCAGGTCTCGACATCGCATTCTAATTTGTAAATGTTTTATCGCATTGACTGCAAGCATAAGGTTTCTCTCGAGTGTGGGTCCTTTTATACCTGATCATATGAAGCTCCATATGAACGGCATAACGGTCATAGAAGACTGTATCACAGTAGCGGCCCCTCCTTTCTTGTCCAAAAAAAGGAAGCTACTTTCGTAAGTGAACCCCAACATTACTCTTTCTTGTAACAACTGAATCACAATGGGGACAGTGAAATTTGGCTACATTCTCAGTATGCTTTTTCAGTATGTGCATTTTTATGGTCCCACTCTGTGTAAAACGAGCATGACAACGGTAGCAATCATATGGCTTTTCACCAGAATGAGTTCTCATGTGCCTCTTCAGTTTGTAGGTGTCCCTGCTAACATAGCTGTCTTGAAGTTTGCTTTACACCTTTCTGTTGTTCTTCTCCAACACCATACACAGACATTACCTTATGAGGTACTGAGTTCCTTTCTTTAGGCGCACCCCCATCTGTGTTTTCTACAGGACTACCTGTGGAAGACTTTTCTCCCCGCCACAGGTCCCAAAACAACGGAAAGTCTCGCCCCAGAATGACCCTGTGCCTTAGCACTGCAGACACCCCCACTTCATGACATGCAGTTCCACAGACAGTCTTGAAAGTAACCAATGCCGTGGGGTAACTTTCAGTGTCTCCGTGTGTACACATCTCTCCTCTGTGGGGCTCCTGTAATTGATCAGGGCTTACGAGGCTGGCATGTACCAGTGTCACTGGGCTGCCCGAGTCCAACAATGCCTGAACTAACTTGTCACCCACCTTTCCAACAGCCATGTGCAGCTCAGTGTCTGTGGTACATACCGGCCGGGCAAAATAAGACATTCTTTTTGTAGCCCTGCACTGCATAGCGTCCTCTGACCGAGGGCATCGGGCCGCAATATGGCCCCACTCCTAGCATCGCTATCATTGTAACCAGCCAGAAAGATGCTCCAGAGGACTTTTCTATGGCTTGGGACCTTTCCTCCGTCGCTCTCCTGGTTCCAGTGGCCCTGATCGAAAACTTCTCTCTTGTTCTGCGGGACCCACCACTAAGGTGTTGGATTCAATAGGAAATCTTCTGCAACCAAGTACCGTTCTATCATTTCCACCAGCTGGTCAGCGGTCTGGGGGTCCGCATGAGTCACCCACTTGCGCAGGTTTTGGAGAAGAATTCTTAGAAAACAGTCCATAGTAACTCTCTCCACCATCTGGGAAGCGGTGAGAACCTCTGGCTGCAGCCTTTCCTCACCAGATACACTAGGTCCTGTATCTGGGAACAGGGTGACCTGTTGGACTGGCAAGTCCTGGAGCGCACAGCTGGAGTGACACCCAGCCGTCGGAGTATCTCGGTCTTCAACTTGTCATAACTCATAGCGTCCTCTGCTGACAGGTCAAAATATGCCTTTTGGTCATCCCCTGTTAGGAAGGCGCCACCAGGCAAGCCCACTGCGCTTGGGTCCAGGCCTCCCGCTCTGCAGTTCTCCCAAACGTATTGAGAAAGGCCTCCACATCATCATGTGGTGTCATCTTTTGAAGAANCCACTGCGCTTGGGTCCAGGCCTCCCGCTCTGCAGTTCTCCCAAACGTATTGAGAAAGGCCTCCACATCATCATGTGGTGTCATCTTTTGAAGAAAGTTGCTGGCCCATTTGAGCTTCTGTTACCCTGGGCAACTGGCAGTCCCTCTGGTCTGGAAGCAGCTAGCTGCTGTATCACAACCATCAAACCTCACCGGTCACTCTCTACCGTCTTGGTCAGTCTTCAGCTAGCTGGGCTGTTGTGCACCGACAGCTTCTTTCTGTGCTCCCAAAAGATGTGCAATTGTTTCCCTCTGTGCAGCATTTGTTTGCTGTTGTGCAGCATTTGCCAGGGAGGTTAATACACTCTATTTTAAACTAGCATCAGTAAACTGCTTACGTATATGTTTACCCCTCCTCAACAATTTCTTTTTGTATTTTTACTATGTCATACCTATGTCTTATCCATTAATTACACCACATTACTACTTCAGCTTGATCAATTTTTACTTTACTCCTACTCTGGGACTAAATATAATTGGTTATTGTTATTAGACTAAATTTAGTTCATAACCCTAACCCATTATAATTCATACACAGATTTATACTAGTGACACTCATACATGAATCCTCATTTGGGCATTTTGTGTTTTGGGGTAACCAATGTGGACTAATACGTCACCAACATAGGTTTAGATGAATCAACCTAATCCGCACTAAGTTCCAAATGTGTGCCCCTATATTAAATGTTTCTATATTGGTATCATGACCATTGATAATATACCCACAGCATTTAAACATTATTACTATCATACCTTGGGCCTGTAGGAATCTATTGTCAACTAAGATTTTTAGACCTATTTGTTTACTTAATTTACTTTAGTTACTTGATATATAAAGATATACCAAGATCATTTAAAACTTTTTTGTCAAGCTTCAGACAACATTAGAAAAATATTTATTTATGTAACTAATAAGATTAAAACTTTCTTTACTTTAATAGCTCTAGTGTTTTAAAAAAACTAAGTGCTTTTTATTATTTGTACTGCTCCCTGAAGCCCAGGTTCAGACACCTGACCAATTAAGATTTTAGGTTACATAAGAGGGTATGTTCTCTGTTACTAATTAAGTTGCTGTAGCAATAAATACCAAAAATGATAAAAAATCATTTTTTTTAAATATTTTAAATACAATTCTCAATTTGAAGTTTTCATAGTAAATTATTACTTTATGGAGGTTTTGTAATAAAGAAAAACAATTTTTAAATAGCTTTTTACTTGATTTTAGCAACAGTTATATGTCAAATATCCAAGTGTTTCTAGTATTTCAGTCCAAGTCACAGCTGCTATATGGTCAGCTCTGAATTTATTAAGCACGTAATGGGGGCAAACATTGATAGAATTTTCCTTTTTTTAATAAGGGTGAGTATGTAGGGCATGCACTTCAACAATCTAAAGGTCAAGGTAGATCCTGGTGTTAAGGATTGGTGTGGGCATTTATAAGGCTCTTATTTTTATTAGCCTATATTTTAGATTTATGATTCACTGCGCCCCACCTATTATATAAAATTAAGGTGTAGGAGTTTAACCTGCAACATTCTGGAATGAACACATTTGTTATTATAAAAGAGTAATGATCACAATTGGTGGTTATTGGCACCATTGTCAGCTGTCAGTTCATTGCAGGCCATTGCTTGCACTATTAATAGTTTTCTGCAGCTGCTTAGGTTAGTCATTATTCACCAATTTTTTAGCTCTGTAAACCTGGTAAATGTAATTTTTTTTTAAATAATTCCATTCGCAAAAAAAAGCAAAAAACTTGTTTTTAAGATCTGTAGATTTTAAAGACATTTACACAACACAATTATTTGCATATCTGTGCTAATATACAACTGCAAAAAAGGCAGTCAAAAATTGTCAAAAAATAGCCTAGTTCTGGTGATCATTCTATTCTCTACTCACTGGCCAGTGGTTTTAGCAGTCCCAAAGCTGTAACAGTAGGGCCCTTTCTAATTTAGAACTCTCTCTCAAAGTAGCATTTGCAATCCCTATAGAAGCATATGGTAAAACACTCAGCCCAGGGGGAACAACAAAACACCCAGAGACAGATAGACTCCTTAAAAAAGATAGAGGTGTATTTATAAATGATTTCCTTGTCACTCTGATCTAGATTCATATTTTTATTTGTTAGAAAACAGCATTTGCTATTGTGACTGCTGTGCTGATAATTGGCCACTAGGTAGCAGAATTAATTATATTCTTTATTTGCATTGAAATGAGCAATGCATAGGGAATCACACTGCTGTGAGTGAAAATACAGCCCAACTAATAGGGGAATCATTTATAAATACACCCTTTAAATCAGGGGTCCCCACACTTTTTCGGCTTGCGAGCTACTTTTAAAATGACCAAGTCAAAATTATCTACCAACAATAAAAACTTGGACTTGATAACTCCTGTGTGCGATAGAGTTCATTTTAAAAGGAAGGGCTCTGTGATCCATTGCGTTGCCTATGCAATCTACTGGTAGATCGCGATCCAACCTCTTGGGCACTCCTGCTTTAGAGAAAAAATAAAATCACAAAAAAAGTGACCAGCAAACCTCCTACCAGTGCTTCTGCCTTAGTACCCCTAGAGCCTCTGCTATGGATGCAGATTGATGCTACATTGGGTGATGTCTTTGGCTTTTCCTTCTCTAGATCTTTCTTTTAAATGCTGCTATTGGGCTCAGTCCAAGGCATATCAGTGTTTAACTGACTAAATACTGGGGCCTGGCAGGGACAAGCAGCAATACTTTGCTCCCCCCTACCCTTTCCTAATGTCTGAATGGACCTGAACCGTCCTCCCTGAAGGTTTTACGCTGTTTCCCCAGATCTGTCCCATTGCATCTTGATTAAGTTAAGGTCAATTTACCTTAGTTTGAAATCTACGTAATTTACTACAACTAGATTTGGCACTGGGAAATAAAAGTGGGAGAAATGTCCCCAGTAGAGACAGTTCTCTAACCCCTGACCACTCTATGTATACACAAAATGTATTTGTTTAATCCCACATACTGTAATATGCAGATGGCAACTGTGGAGTCAAGTTAACAGCCATTACGCAAAATAATCTGATTGCAAGTAAACAAATGTAGGAAATATTCAACACACTTTTAATTTGGACAAATCAGTGGAACACAAACTCGTGTCCACGGCAGGCATTCTTTTCCAAACCACCCAGAATACAACAAAAAATCTGTTAAACAATACAGTATTGACTTGCATTGTCACTCCAGTTCTGTGTACTCCATTCCACAACTTTTGATTATAGTACATTCTAATGTTAGAGCAATGATAGCTTATCCAAACTTCAAAAACAACATGTAATATATAACACCAGAGCCGACTTTTAATTTGGATGCATTCGTTTTTTTAGGTGCTTTCTCCTTTATGTTTAATTGGTAATACTGTGAATAACAGCAGCAGAGACAGCAGAAAACAGAAACATCTAAAAGTACTAACAGAATGTTGCAAACCTATATTAGGCACAGTAAACATTGAAGCAACTAAAGAAAATATGTATGCAGAAAGTCAATAAGTCAAATAAGCAAGAATAAATCGAGTAAAGGGAAGAAAAAAATAACAGACCGCATGACATATTATACTCGTGTTTTCTTAAATCAAATATTGGACCATGGGCTTTGTAATTCTTTAATTGTTAATAAACATACATAATATGGTGTTTTCTGGAGGCTATGGTTTGAGATAGGAACCAATTTAAATTAGCACTAGTGGGCCAGTTTACATGATCAGTGTACCCAAAATTATATTTCAGTTTTTGTAGATGTTACAGTTAAAGGACAAAAATGTTTCTTATATCTATTTTTCACACAATCACTAGGATCTACACTTGAGTTTCCTTTAAGACAGCCATGTCAAACTGTATCTTTGCAGGCCTCATATAGTCCCCTCAATTCTTTCTTGTAACTGTCAGTCGTGTCAAAATGTAAACTGAACGAACAAAGACTGGGCTTTTAGTTGAAACTTGAATTTATTATGTAACATTTCAGCTAAATATTTTAAGACATGGTTTATGGTTCCTTTGTCTGGGATAAAATGAGGGGTGATAAAGGCAAAGCAGGGTCCCAGGCAAGGCAGGACATTGAATCTACACATTACTTCAAAGTACATTATATTTCCAAGAATTGCAATAGACACAGAGAAGCCCAGTCCCCCATTGTCTGTACTGTCCACATCAGACACTTCTGTCTACAATCCATAGCACCCCCAGCCCCCCCCCACCGGCATGGTTACAACCAACTGCAGAACAATAGAGGTTGTAGCTGGGCACACTGACCCTAGGCTGCTGCAAATGTTGTCTTGTTTTCTGGAATCTAGTAGATATGGCCCTCATTAGACATAATATGGCCCCTGAGATTACCACTTAATTTGGCCCACTGTTTTATCAAAGCTTAATATGCCTGCTTTAAAGGAAGTGTCATAACTTTTTTGAAAAAAGCTTAGAAATGATAGGCTGTTCACTTCAGTTTGCCAATTTGGGTAATTGAGCAATTTCTTATTAATAATACCTATCCCTAAAACTCACTTGATAATTTAAAGTGAACTGAAGCTTTATGGCCTTGTAAATAAGTGTGGACCATTTAGGCCTATGCAAAGTGGTAGTGCACAAAAAACATGTTTTTTTTTTAACAGAATGCATGATTTGCATTGTGATGCCATTTATGTAAAATGCAGAATTATAGTACTGGGCAACAGACCTTTCCTGCAGTGGGCCACTTTTTACATGCCATGTTCTTTGGTGTGCAGTCTTAAAAGAGTGTGTGTGGGTGGGTGTTTTTTTTAACAATTGAATTTCTACTGAAGAGAATAAGCCAGAAGCCCCCAATACATAAAATTTCCCTAGTTAAAATTAAAAATAAAAAGTACTAGTTTAAAAAAAAACATTAAACCTAAAAGTTTTCATTCCTACAATTTGTATAAATATGATCATCATGATTTGAACCCCCTTAAAAGAATAATGTACATTTTGCATTTGTTTATATCATAAATCATATTCATTTGCGACTACTTTAAACTAGCCAATTTATTTTAGTGGAAAGGTACATATTTAATAATTCTCACTCAATAGAGAAACTATGATTAAAGCAAATTGTACATGGTAAGTCTGAGAACCAAAATTAACATTAGTAAGTAACAAGCTAGGCCCAAATCATCTGCTTTCTTTTGCCCATGGCATTTTAGTTAGACAACAGTTCTTTATCTTAAAATCTCTGCAAGATTTTCCTCATAATATTTAGCATTTTCTTCCAAATCCTCCCAGGGTATAAAGTCTCCTTGCTCACTCTGTTGCTCAGCATTCCCTTCTTCATCTAGGATGATGTCAGGCTCCACAAAATTTTGCCATACATGCGAGTAGTCGGCACTTTTCATCATTCGAAGCTTACAGCCTGCAGAGGTAATGCCTCGCAGTGCCCCACGAATCTCTGATTCTTCCCACTGGAAGAGCCGTGCCACAACCAAGTGAAGTTTTAAAGTTTTATTCCTTTTCAGGCATCGAGCAATGGAGGCAGCACAGTTGACACAAGGGCTGGAAGACACATAACAGGTTACACCAACTGGACTGGATGAAATGTATTGTGGCAGGACATTGGTGAAGAATGCTTCCTCTGCATGGGCAGAGACATGTTCATCCTCCAAGTACCCACGGAAGATCTGAGCTTCTCGTTCCACAGTGTAGCACAGGAGAGTTTTATTTCGCCCAGAACTGTACTCCACATTCTTAAACTGGAACTTAAAAGAAGAGACAGGAATTCGACTCCTAGGGATCAGAAATAAAACTCAGTTAATATAAATTCTTAGACTTAAAGTATTATGAATATCATATATAATATGCCCTAGAGAAATTTAAATTTCTGTGATATCTATTTTTTTCTGTAACCACATTGGTGATGCCTGTGAAAAGTAAATGTTGTTGCCAGAAAGATATGAGCAGTAAAAAGAGTACCTGAATTTCTGACCTTCACACTGACAAAAAAACACATTTATAGAAAAATACAACAAAATATTGATAGAAATAGAACATGTCTAGAGATTGGCAACAAAAGGGTTGTGAACAAGGTTTAGTAAGGTAATAGTGTTAGTATAAAGCTACAAAAATTTCAAAACTAAGTCCAGCAAAGGTAGTAAGTCAGTGAAAAATAACATGTTTGTATGTAAAATAAAAGATTCTATGCTGTATGCACATGTGCATACAGAATGATTCAGTTAACTTTTTGGCATTTTTGGTTGTCCTAGAATCAAAAGCAAACCATGTTTTCAGTTAGAGGCTTACAAATGTAATCATAGATGTAGCAGGCTTTGTCATTGCTATGGCACCCAGTAGTACTATTTGTAGGCATACTGATATATCCAGGCACCTGTGGCATTTGGAAAATGGTATGCAAGCAATTTGTATGGTACAGTCTTAGTTGTTGTTCTAGTAAGGCATGTTTTTTTACTGGGAAAACCTTTATTATGGAAGTTTGGCTATGGTGTCCTGTCATGTAGATTTATGACCCTTACAATTTTGGAATACATAGGTAGGACTTTTCATGTACATCTCAAAAAATAATTTATTGATTATATTTCCAATGAAAACACAATGTGTGTCCTAATGTCATTATATGAAAGCAGTTCACATTTTCAATACAATTCTCTATCCGCTAGGCTATCTGCTGTCCTTCCAAACATGGTATTACAGTTTCTACAATATAGGCTCAACATGAGATGTTATATGTGGAAGTACAGATACAATGCTTTTTTGAATGTTTTGGATGCTATTTATGAAACTATTGAATACTACTGTGTCTTAATATTGAAGGATATCTTTTGTATTATAGACCTTTATAGGATGTTTCTCCTGAGGAAGCAATAGGCGAAACATGTTGAAAAGCATTGTATTGAAAATGTGAACTGCTTGCCACATTTTACAACATTGGAAATTGTCACTGTGTTTGTAAAAGGTGGAAAATGTGTTTTGTAGGAAAATAAAATTAATAAAATATTTTTATTATGTACCTAAAAAGTCCCACCTATGTATCACCAAAATTCTAATTAAATCAATAGGGATGTGGTATGAATGATAACTGAGCCTATATATTAGAAGATTTATATCCATACTATAGTTCAGAATCTATAGACTGCAAATACAAAAAAACGAATCACATTCACCAACATTTACTCCACCTGCATATAGAGGGCATGTTCCTCACATAAGGGCAGCAGATATTCTTCCTTTACGCAAAGGCTCTGTTAAATAACTTTTTGCAATGTATTCCCTACGAAAGCATTATTGTCTATCAAATCTTTCTTTCCTTTGTTGCCTTGTATACTTTTCAATACAATGCATAACATGTCGTAGTGTAGAGATATAAATGCATCCCATGTGCAATCGTTTCTCTCCCTACAAGTATTGCTATGTCAGAGATAACACA
Organism: Pyxicephalus adspersus; assembly: GCF_032062135.1. Lineage (NCBI taxonomy): Eukaryota > Metazoa > Chordata > Amphibia > Anura > Pyxicephalidae > Pyxicephalus > Pyxicephalus adspersus. The sequence continues at coordinate 105,268,137 of NC_092858.1, forward strand.
ATGTATTCCTTTCCAGCCTGTGTGACTGTGATGCCCTGCAAAAAAGCATCTGTCACTGTAACCTTTCTGTGTCACTGAAATGTTGAAGATATTTTTAGCCTTGCTGTAGGCATCTCCTATCACCTGTCATCGCTATATTAATCTAGAATATCTCACAGCAAAATAGCAGTCGACAAATGTATTGTCAGAGATTTGAGCATGGTTAATATTGAAGTGGGGGGGAAGGGACTGTAGTACAATACCTAAGACTAGTCATATGCTTTGCTTTTCTCAAGCAGTGAAAACAATTTCAGAAGCACTTTAGAAAACAGTATCATTTTTGGAATATAGCACAACAAATCCAAATCTAATTTGGACTGTAATCTGTTTTTTCTTTATTGCAAACTACAAAGAAACAAGTTTCGCAGAATATTCAAATCAATTTAAAGCCATTCTAGCTTGGTTGAATATTAATTAGAATACGGTAGGCTGAGAAAATTACTTAATAAACTACAGTTCCAGTATGTTCGATTATGTTGCTGCAGTGAATAATGCATATTCAAATATGCCACTGCAACAGAGTCAATCAGGACACATTTGGAAGCACATCTATTTAAATGGATCTTGTAGCTCTGCACTGTAAACTCAGCCATATAATTTTTAGGTTTTTAATCTAGGCACGGTGGCTCAGGGGTTAGCACTCTGGCCTTTGCATTGCTAGGACCTAGGTTTGAGTCCCAGCCAGGAAACTATCTGCATGGAGTTTGCAGGTTCTTCCTGTGTCTGTGTGGGTTTCCTCTGGGTACTCTGGTTTCCTCCCACATCCCAAAAACATGCAGTTAGGTAAAATGGCTTCCCCTAAATTGACCTTAGACTACATTAATGATATATGACTATAGTAGGGACATTAGATTGTGAGCTCCTTTGAGAGACAGTTAGTGACATGACTATGGACTTTGTACAGTGCTCTGTAATAAGATGGTGCTATATAAATACTGTATAATAATACCAATAGGCCCATATGACTCAGGAGTGCAGTTTAGATTTGCTATCGCCAGCATTTCCAACAGTGTCTTAAACAATTTAAATGTTCTCTGACCTACCATCCCCTTGATGTTCTTTTCACAGATGGCTTCTTCTTCTTCACAGAGATTCTGTCTAACAGACAGGTCTTTGCAACAGACCCAAAAACATGCTCACACCCAAGTGTATGAGATCAATGCTAAGAATCACTGAGCATAAGAAGCATTGCAGGTAGCTTTTCTGGCCACCATTACTACTGCAATCTCAGTCTTTTTACATACTGTCTGATCTATGATAAGTAAGCTTTTCTTTTGTTCATTTGAAATGCTAGTATGTTTGCTAAGGTTGCATTCTATGGCCATTTAACCTAATAGGCTTAAATCACCGAGCTGCAATATATAATATAAGCTGATACTGTAAAACTGTTTCAACAAAGATAGAAATAGTAGTTTTTTTACTCAATTCACAGATTTTCAATGCTAAAAAAAGCCTATTCACTTAGAAAAGTTAATTTTCACTGTGTTTGGTGAATGTGGTAAACATCAACATGCACAAGGCACCCAATTACGTGCAAAGAAATGTAAAATAAAGAAATTATTTGAACATGTTGCATAGCTTAAGTCAGCAGAGCCTTGCATCATTCTCTAAATTAAATTATTTGTTGCAGAGTGGTAATTCACTCTCATTTACTCTCTGGAGTGGTAATCTCATTCTCAGCCAGAAGTTGGGTCTGAAGTGGAGGAACCTGTATTCTACATGTAATCACCAACATGGATTACCAAGAGGAAAGCTGTTTGTATGCAGCAGTTTCATATATCGCTTGAATCTGGCCGTCATTATCATCACTATTCTTTTCCATTTTACTTGCTTTAAGAACAGGAAGAGCAATCCCCACATTTAACTCTGAATTAATGGAGGTGTTCCCTGTAAAGATTAATGGGTTGCACACATGCAGCTGTACCTGGTAAAGCTATTCAGAACTCTATCATCCAATCATTTGAAAACAAAAAACTCCCTGTTTTAAATATTTTTCCTTTTACATGGTTGCCTATTTTTGCTAAATAAAGTCTTACTGTATTTACTAAGGTAGGTGAATTTTATATGCAAAATGAAAGTGAACATGTTTAATATCCTTACTAAATCAGGGTCAATGTAACAGCTAGGTAACCTAATATAAATATTAAAGGACGACAACCCCAGTGGCTCAGGGGTTAGCACTCCGACCTTTGCAGCGCTAGGTCCCAGGTTTAATCCCCAGCCAGGACATTATCTGCATGAAGTTTGCAGGTTCGCCCAGTGTCTGTGTGGGTTTCCTCCGAGTACTCCGTTTTCCTCCCACAAAAACATGCAGTTAGATTGGCTTCTCTCTAACAATTGACCTTAGACTACATTATTCCGATATGACTATGGTAGGGACATTAGATTGTGAGCTCCTTTGAGGGACAGTTAATGACATGACTATGGACTTTGTACAGCACTGTGTAATATGATGGTGCTATATAAATACTGTATAATAATAATAACCCAGAAATCAGAAGTCTAAAATGATGAGAAACGAGATTGTGGTACGCTTGTCACTCCCTCATGCCTGTGAACTGCTGCCTCGGGGGAGATGCCACAAGTATCGTCTACCCGTGGCAGCTCCATAGGGAATAAATTGGGCAGCAGTGTGTGGTACAGTACTGGTCACTGCAGCTGACTGTCCAGTCAGCAGACAACAATACAGGATGAGTGCATTATGCCCAAACCTGTGATAATGGCAGGATGAACACACAAGATGAGCACTTTGGTCAGTGCATCTTATACTGGAACAAAATATTTATATTAAGCCCAAATATCACTTTAAAAAGAGTTTCAGTATTTTATTGATTTGAATTTGTTTTTGCCACTTAGCATCTCATTTATTACTACAGGAAAAAAACTTAGAAATAAATAGCTTGTGATGTTGAAAGGTCTGACTGAGAGTCATTGTTGTATTTCCATTAAGAATAAACTATTTTTAAGGATCAGATGATAAAAACCCATGTGTGCTTAAGATTAGGAATGGAATTTGAAATATGCATTGCGAATTCTGGAAATGCTCTTCTAATCCACATTTCATCTAAATTTAAATAGCTACATGAAACCTAGTGCTGTGTATCAGCTATGTAATATGTTGCTAAGTATTGCATATGAGGGTATGCAATTAAGGTGTAAAAATGGACCCATACCGTTAGAGGTATGTGACTATATGACTATTGTTTCCTAACTGCCTGTAGATGTGACTGTAACCGGAGAGGGGCTCATTGCTGTCTCTGTATGGGAACATTAAAAACAGGTCACTTTGGGATCAGAGCCAAGGGAAAATTCTTTAGTGATAGTTCTATTAAAATCTTTTTACTGAAACAATTTTTTAATGAGCTTTAAAGAAAGAAGACTTATACAGTAATAAAGTCTCCTGGATTCCTATATTTCCAGCAAATGTTTAATCTAAAACTAGTCATTAAGGAAAAAGTCATCTATATCCTTACTGTAAACCAATAATTATAGATGCACACTTTTGAAGGATTTTAAAAGAATATTTGGCAAGTTTCTGCCCTTTATCATAAAATGAAGAAATTTTTTATTGGACTAAGAAAAAAGGATAAAAAATACTTTAGTCTATTATTCAGCATACTGAAAGAAAAAACTTCCATATTTTAACAGACATTAAATTATATGAAGATAAAATATATTCAATTTATCATAAATATATCTATTTGGTGTGTATATTGATTTGTGGTGTGTATATTTACATTTCTTAAAAATGCCTATTTACAATGAACAGCATTAACAATTGAGCTTATGATTTGTCCGAAAAAAAAGTAAATAAATTCAAGCTTCTTCTATATCAGTGTCCTTGCACAACAAAGATTGCAGATTGTAAGAAATGATGCAGAGTAAAGTTTCACTAAATCTTAACAAGCAGTTTAAACATATCATGAAAATTTTTTTTAGGTTTATAACATTTTGCCAATACCAAAACCTCTTACCAACTATCATAATAAATACAATGTATGATTTACGTATCTGTAGCATGTTTTTAAAAATGACATGAAATAATTGAATTGAACTAAATCTTGATATTAGGAGACATAGGTGCAAACATGTAGTCACCTGTTTACCAGCTTGCTTACAGATATATATATATATATATATATATATATATCGGTTTTAGCCTTACAAGTGGTAGCACAGTAGTGCTAAAGTCATTAGTAACTTACCCCTCTACCACCTCAAAAGGTGGCAATTCTTCTTGTTCCTTCTTCTTTGCTTCACCATTTTCTTCCTTGTCATTTTCTGAGTTTTTGGGGAGCTCCTCTGGAGCCTTGCAAGGTTCAGATTTCTTTTGATTGCGGGACATTTTAAGATCAGATTCAAGAATTAAAGAACAGAAAAGCAGAACAAGGAAAGTACCATGGGAGGTGGGAGCAGCAGTGAGGGCACTAAGGAGGATTGCTGTAAACTGATAGAGACCAGGGTGGGCTGACAGAGGAGATGGGTGGAGAGCTGACTTATCCAGGTTCTAAATATGGCATCCAGGAGTGACAGTGACAGGGTGACCTCTGTGGAATGGACATCCCTACTCCTTAACACTCACTTATCCCTTCATTGCCTGCAAACTGCAACTAAGGAAACAGAAATAAGGCAACATTTTGTTTCTAGCAGAAGTGACAGAAAGTGGAAAGCCACTCTAACACTTTGGCTAATAGACAGGTGCAGGACCTGCAGGACCTAAAGGAGCAGTCATCAGCCCTACAATAAAGAACAACAAACTCCCAGTCAGTTATGTTGTCTTATGTTGCTACTGGTGAAAAAAAATATTGTTTAATGCTTATAAAGCTTACGCCGGGGGAAGGGGGCTTACGCCGGAGGTGTGAAATAAAATAATAATAACTCTAAGCAACTAATTACTTTTCTAATAATTCATATTAGTAAAACAATCTATAATTTTGTCTTTAGTAGCAACACACAACTCTTTGTTCATTTTTGACTTCTGACATGTGACATGAGAATTTAGTTGCATATTAAATTACTTTAAATTATATTATTATATAGTATTGTAGTATAAGTCATGCATAAAAACAGACAGTGTTTAAATAGGTACATGTCCAGGAGACAGAAGACAGAAAAGTGTGGACAAGTTGTGTACAAATTAGGCATGATGCTTTATATTTTAAGGAATGAAAAACTGGATTGAATTAGTAGCATATTTCTGAATGAAATGTACAGGAGTAGATATACTTCTACTTAGCTAAAAGTAGTCATTAATTTACTATTATTATTAAAATTAATATTATTAATAACAATAATAATAAACAGTATATACATATAATGCAGCGCCATAAATTAAATATGGGATGCAAACGACAGAGAGTGACACAGGAGGAGATTAGTTAAACCCCAATAGTTAAAGGTGCCATAAGGTGTGAAGCAAAAATAACAGAGTAAGCTTTTATTTCTTGTGCTGAATAGGAAATGAAAGACTTCTTTGGAAATGAAACCTCACTATAATTTATAGGTATACAGCCTATGTGGTCTGAATCCTCACTCAACCACCAACTATGTCCACCAAATTAGCATTGTTTCTGGATTTCTGACTGCTAAATGATCTTTCATTTTCTGTCTTACTAGAAAAATTGCCTGTCTTGTGTCCTTCCCCTTCATCCACATTCTTAATTAACATTAAATCAAGCTTTCACATTTTTGTTTCAAACCATATTTGATACCTGATTACATTATTTTTGGGTCTCAGTGCAATTCAGGCAGATCATGGCAAAAGAACCGTCAAGACTGTAGGCTTAGAAGACTACTGTAAGTAGCAATGTTATAAAAAACAGGCCGTAAAAAAGTACCACAGATTGTGCACAAAGTGTGTGTGTGTTGGGGGAGAGGGGGTGTTGGAAAGTCTTTTGGTTTTCCTTTGAAATACAGGTTACCCCTAATATTGTATTACATTATTAGTATTTTGTGGCATTTCCATTTAATTTGACTTTGGATAATTCTGTACATATTGAACTGAGTTTTTTTATCACCCCAAAACTCACCACCTCCAAAAATTCCAGATTTAAGCAATATCTGAATCACTGCTCACCCCTCTTATTTATATACATAAAAATACTTCTATTTACCAGGCATTTCATAAATTCAGAAGTGATATGATGGGAAAATTACACTTAACATTGAAATAATAACACTAATAAAAAGCATTGTTTTTTATTCTCTGATATTTCTTCAAGTCTCTCTAACCTACTTCAGCCTGAAGAGCCTTAGAAAGTAGCAAACAAATCCAGCGTGTGCATCTCAAATATACAGTAAATCTGACGAACCTAGTAACCATCCTCTAAATAAACCGAGCAATAAATGTTGCCCTGACTTCATAAAGCATGGAGACCATGCACAGCTAGGCTGCTGTTGTAGCACAGTACATTACAACTAAAGGGTAATAGCTGGGATGCCCCATTTATGTCTGCACATCCTTAGCAGGTTCTACTGTCTTGTTGTGACGACACAGGCTCTGTTGTTGCAACAAAGCTCCTGCAGCCTTGCCTTAAAGGAAGACACCCTATTTATAGGGAGGATTTGTATCTGCCTGAATTGAAAATAAACAAGTACTATTTATTAGGTTTGTATTTGTGTAATAGAAATAACTACTTATGCAATGTTTTTCTTTCCATTTAAACAAAGCCATATTAATAGAAGATTATAATGTTTTGTTTTGAGCATAAGAGCTCTTACTGGTTCACTTGTCTGTACACCCCCTTCTCCCTCATGTTCAGCACTTCCCTTTTAGCATATAATGACAAAAGATATCTCTAATGAAAAATCTAATTCATTAAATCATTAATAGTCCATTATAAAATAAATAAAAATTCACCAATACTTCCCTTTCATTTGTAAGTACCTTCCACAGTACTTGTGGGTTAAATAAAAATCTGCATTTTTCATCCAACATTGAGCACAGGTTGGTATTTCATTTTTTATTTGCAATAAAATAAACATCTGCCTGATCACAGTTTTTTAAAATACACTCAATTGTCTCCACTCTGTCACAGACACTACCATCTTCTTGTTCTTTTCCAACTTTCTTGATCTTTGCCCATTTTGATTGGCTGGGTCAGGATGATGTAAAATTTATTCAATCCCGGCATCCCCAGCATCCCCTGCAACTCATAGTTTTTTAAATGAACTCTAGTAGAGTTACACTTATTAGGCTTTTACTGCCCCTTGACAAAACCCATGCCCGTAGTTTTCTCAGTCTTCTGTCCAGCCACATAGCAAAAAAATAAAATTTATTCAAGAGATTGAGGGTCATCAGATTGCAATTAAAGTCATTTTCAAAATCTGGTACTGTACCCTGCTGCTCACAATAAAGGCTATTTTTAAGAAACCAATAAGTCAGGGAATTGAAAAGGTGACTGTTACCTAACATTCATCACATGCCAGCTGCAAGTTGTAAATATTGTATTTTCATGCACAATATTTCATATTTACCTTGCTAAAAGGAACAAACATTTTTTTTAGCTTCGAGCATAATTAGTAAAATAAATGCTAAAACACTACATTCCCATTAACAGCAATGCTTTTTTTTTTATAACTGCTGAACTGTGTAAGCTTTTTTCCTTTACTCCCTGTAATCCATATTCAATGTTTGCTGAGAGATTATCAGCATGGATTTTTCTTGTCAAACTTTCCACAACAGCAGTCATGATTTGATAATAGTTATATTGGAATGATGCTTCCTCTGGTGTAAAATATAAGTAAATTAGGCAATGCCATGGATTCACATGCTCATATATACAAATGCACTGTTCAATGATTATGGAAGGCCAAGGTGACCTTACCAGCTGACCTAATGTACCCGAACAATGTAAACAGCAAGAGAGAAGGTGTTCTTGAAATAATTAAAGTATATTTTAAAATAAATTATTTTTATTCAATGTTTAAAAAAATGGTTTTTGGAATATACAATATTATATTTACTTATTTCCCCGGTGTTTCATATTTTTACTATTGTAAGTGACACAATGACAGGAATATCTTAGCACAGTGACTTTTCACTCCTACTATTAGGAAACACAGCTGCCACTTTCTACGCAGTATCCTGCACAGCTAAACATAGATACATTATTTTTTGTATTTTCACCTTATAAATGTAATTCTGCTTTTAGTTTTGCAAGTTCACATGCAGATCATGTAATTGTTAATGTTTACCTATGACTATATACCAATATACTAATTTGACCTTGACAGCATGACCAACTCATATTCTAGGGCTCCAAAAAAACCTACCTTATAGACCTGATTCTAAGGCTGGCCATTTGATTGAGAAGTCCATATGAATATAGAATTAACCATTTTTATTCTGAATAACGCTAGCCAAAATTGACCGATATTGAGTGTAGAATCAAAAAAAACTTGATTATCTGTTGGATGTGCTTCAAATTGAACACCTATCTTCAAAAAATTAAAATCTGATGGATTAAAAATATAGTGATTAATTTACTTGTGGATGGATTATAAAGATTTGATACTATTTAATTAATGGTTGACATTTATGTAGAACAAGTTGATCAAATTGATCTAACTAGACAGAGATGAACTAGCTAGAAGGAGTTATGACTAGCATAAGGTTCTTGAAAATATTTACAGGTGGTGAAGTGCAGTACAATTTGTGTAGTCTGCCACTTTGGGAAGTGCAGCTGCTTTCTTTATCGTCTTATCAGCTGTCTTTCCCTTAGTGTACACCAACCAATCTCACTTGATAGTTTAAATAAGTATACAATGGAGTGTTGTGAAGACAGATTTTATTCTAAAAATAGCACAAGAGAAAAAAAACCCATGAGACTTCACTAAAAAAAAAAAAAAAATACTGACAAATAACGCTATGGGCTACAGATTTTCGTCACATGGTTACATGTTTAGATCTATAAATACAGTACAAAATATTATAGCCAAGAATGCACACCTAAAAAGTAAATGCTTAATTAGTAAATTAATAAAAGTTCTATTCAAATTAAGCCTCCAATCAGGTTTTACATTTACAATGTTTAAAGGTTTAAACTAAGTGTGCTAAACTGGTGTTTTTTAGCCATATGTGATCCTCCATGTTCTTTCTTCATGAAAATAATAAATGAATGAAGCCTCAGGGCTTCAAAGACCTTCTGCCATTAATATGTTACACTACTTTATATAATTTTGAAGCTAAATACTTAATCTAAGGTTTTCAGTGCAATATCCTAGGATAAAATCTCGTGAATTGCAATTTTACTGTAATCTTAAGTACCCAAATACTATAATCTCTATGTGTAATTATGTAGGCCCTTGTAGTACGCAGTATGCAGTATGTTAAATATTAAGGTAGACCTATGCTCAGTCACTCAAATCTCATAAAATCCTTAACATGTTAATGTAACTTTAAAAGTAAGTTTTTATCTTTTTAATATGCCACTTTCTTTAAAAGAATACTTAGTGATCCCGCTACAAAGGTCCTTTTTTGAATACTTCCTGTTATTGGGTGCAAACATTCTGTTACCTTTTTCGAACTGGGTAAATTTTATGGTGTAATTTGTCTTGCTAATATTACATAGTTACATAGTAGGTTAGGTAGAAAAAAGACATAAGTCCATCAAGCTCAACCACTAGGGAAATAAACATATCCCAGATATAAAACTCTATAAGACATAGTTGGTCCAGAGGAAGGCAAAAAAACCCTGGTACAATTTGCTTAACGGGAAAAAAATTCCTTCCTGATTCCATGAGGCAATCAGATGTTCCCTGGATCAACACTATTTTTTCCTTTAAAGCCTTATATTCTGTGCTTCTGGAAAAACACTCATCTTTTTCTTAAAGCTTCTCTTCATCTTTTTCTTAAACTTCCTTTAGAAGTTGCTGAAACTACTTCCTGAGGGAGACGATTCCACATTTTCACAGACCTTACAGTGGAGAATATTTTCCTTATCCGGAGCTTAAACTTTTTTTCCTCCAGACGCAAAGAGTGCCCTCTTGTTCTTTGTAATGATCTCAAAGTGAATAATGGGGAAGTAGGTTTTCTATATAGACCTTTTGTATATTTATACAGGGTGATCATATCATAGGTTCAGTTCAACTAATCTCTCCTCATAGCTTAGCTCCTCTATTCCTTTTATTAATTTAGTTGCCCTTCTCTGCACTCACTCCAATTCCTCAATGTCCTTTTTGTGAATGGGTGCCCAAAACTATTAACCCTAACTTGCATATTAACCGCTTGTGGGGTACAGTGTCAAATGCTTTAGCAAAGTCCTAGTACACTATATCAACTGCTATTCCACTGTCTACCTGTTTACTTACTTCCTCATAAAAAGAGAGTAAATTTGTTTGACAGCTTCGGTCTTTCTTAGTAATATTATTTTCTAGCAGAAACTCCTCTATGTGGTTTTTTATCAAACTCTCTAGGACCTTTCCAACTATGGATGTTAAACTAACCGGTCTGTAGTTACCTGGTAATGACTTTGCTCCCTTTTTGAAGATAGGAACCACATGGCCTTATGCCAATCCATCGGTACCTTGCCAGTGACTTGCCATTTTATCTCCGTTTTACATCTTTTGGTATATTCTTCATAGTTTTCCAATGATGAAGGTGATCCTTTATTTTTATATTTTTGGAATGCCTTTTTCTTGTTCCTTATGGCTTTTTTAACACCAGCTGTGAGCCACAGGTTTTAATTTTACCCTCTTAAATCTATTACCCATTAGAATAAATTTTTCAGTTTGCTTTTGTAGAACAGACTTGAAACATTCCCATTTCTGTTCTGTGTTCTTTGAGGACATTACTATCTCCCAGTCCAAGTCACAGAGAGCCGCCCTTAATAATTAAAAATTTGCTCTCTTAAAATTAAATGTTTTAATCTTTCCTGTTTTTGCTTCCTGTTTACAGCTTACATTAAATGAAATCATATTATGGTCACTGCTACCCAGATTCTTTTTTATATACACATTTGTTATAAGCTCTGCATTGTTAGAAAGAACTAGGTCCAGCAGAGTATCATTTCTAGTTGGGGCACTTATAAACTGTACCATAAAATTATCTTGTATTAAATTCACAAATTTCCTCCTTTTTGCTGTTCCTGTAGTGCCATTATTCCAGTCAATGTCAAGTTAGTTGAAATCTCCCATGAATAAAACACTTCCACTTTTTGCTGCTTTTTCTATCTGTGATAGAAAGTTGATTTTCTATTTCTTCCTTAGCACTGGGGGACCTAAAGCAGGCTTCAAAAATTATTTAACAATAATGTATTGACAATAAAATTTTGTTTGCAACACCAATCATGGTGAAGGTTATCTTTCAGTATTTGGTAGATGCTATGGGACTTCTTTCCTATATAATAAACTATGTGGTCATTTTCCTATACCTCTCAGGGCTTGAGTTCCTATACCTCTTTGTATGCTTGAGTTCCTGGGTCCACACACCAGCTATGGTCATTATTAGAGACTTCCATTCCTTTTATTGCCTTTTTTATGGGGATATTTCCTGTCCTGTGACAAACTAATCAAGTAAAAGTAAATTCGTTTTTCCAGAAATAGACAAAACTACAAGACTAAAGTTAAATTGTAATAGGAATAGTAATTTATACCAAAATGATACTCTTGCAACCAGAACTATGAATAAATAGTATTTTAGTGGAAGAATTTATGCATGATCAGATTCCTAATGCTGCACCTATGGTTTCTTGCTGTCCTCGGGGTTAACCAAAAGAGCAACTTTTTTTAGCCCGTACCAAGGTCGGGCTTAACGGTCGGGAGGTTAATGTATCTGTTTACATCAGTATTTTTTCATAAGTGCCTTTTGAATGTGAATACAATTAAGTAATAAATTAATAAAACAACAGGAAACTTCCAAAACAACTGTTATATCAAATCATCAGTGTACACTGCATCCAGAATTTGAATTTTAGTAGGTCAAAGACCTTGGGACTTTCAGGGCATAAACAGTACATAAAAATTATCAACATAATAATTTATTCAAAAAACAACATTAAAAATGACATGAATCAGATCCAAAATACTGTCTTGTGGTTATACAGATATATTATGGAAGTTCAACGTGTTTCTCGGAACAATGTGTTCCGCGTTGAAATCCTGTTAAAGTCTTGTCTGCCAACATTGATACCTCAAATGCAGTGTTTCCCATGACCCTTCCCTTGTGTTTCACTGTAGATTTTTTGCAGGTATCACATATACACAAGTGTATTAATTTTTGTTTCAGTAATATGATTTAGCTGCCAGTGGAGGAATGAACAAGACATAATGAAAGTGTTTGAGATAATATTTCCTTCATTAGACAATGGATACATTGAAAACAGTGTTAGCAGTAAAAAGCCCTCATTTTACCATCCATCTGATTTAAGAATGCATCATTTTAGAACAATGTATGCATATGAAATGTTCTAATACCCTGACCTGACTAAAAATAGACCCCACTTATTTTTCTACTGCCATTTTCTGACATTAAACATAGCCAGGCTCACTTTTGCAGATTGAAGATTAAAAGGTTCTAATGGCAATGCAGATAAACTCTATGCATGTAAAACATGTGTGTGCCCTTTGCCCTGTGTTGTTTGTACAGAAAGATATGTCATGACCTTTGTACCCTTTTTAATATTATCATGTGTACTTCTAGTCCTTTACAGTATACCTAAATGCATTTGTTTGCTTTGTCCTGTTAAATATATTATTAATAGTGTTTTCTCCTATATCTGTTTAATACATGCAATAAATAAAATAAAATAAAAATATTGCTGCCCATTGTACTTTTCAGTCTCATCTCAAACAGTGTCCACTCAATTGCTTCGCTTACTGCAGGGTGTGACTTTTTTAATGAGAACCCCAGGGAATGCTAATCAGACCAAATCTCAAAAGATGCCTCAAGATTTTACTGAAGAAATCACATCTAAAATTAGCAGGCCATGTATTAATAAAGGCAATGAAAAATGAGTACAAAGACTGTATAAACATTTTGCAGGGAAATCCAAGGCATAGTCTGACATTAACTACCATATTTTTTGCCGTATAAGACGCACTTTTTCTTTCCCAAAACTGGGGGGGAAAAGTTGGTGCATCTTATACGACAAATACCGTGTTTCCCCGATTTTTGATAAAATAAATAAAATAAGACACTCACCTGTGAATAAGACATCCCCCGATAGCCAATCCTGTGTGTGTCTCCTCGATGCTGGCTGCAGTGTGTGTCTCCTCCTGGCTGCAGTGCAGAGCCAAACTGAAACTAAGAAGCCGGCACACTCGCCCCCGCGATTCTGAACCAGGAAGCACGCTGCTGATCCCTGCCCTAACGGAGTTACCCGGCCGTACAGTGGAAAAAAAGGTAAGTGAACAGAAGGGGAATATGAACGGCACAGAGTGATCAGAAACGGCTGCATTCCCAGCATTCAGTATAGCTATTCTTGCTGACGGTAGAGGTATACACTTCAGAGACTTGAACTGCAGTGATAAGTAACAACCAGCAGATGGTGAAAGCTAGAGATTGATTAATATATACTGTGATAAACAGCTCCAGGTATTTTCCGTCCAAAACAACTAAATTGGGGCAGTCTGTGTGGTGAAAAGGACTAATGGGGAAGTCAAAAATCTAGTTACTATGTGATGTACAAAGCTCATGTGACACAAAGCCTGGGCAATGATCACATGGTGCCTGACTACCAGGGGCATTGTGTTTGTTTCAATCCATTGGAGACTGCATAGTGTAATATTTAGTGTCAGACAAACTTGTGAGTGGATGTGAGAGGATGAACAACACACAGCCTGCATAGATAGATAGAATTTAATCTTTTCAACCCTAAATTGTGTGTAGAGGGGTTTGTTTTTGCTAGTTATGGATGAAGTAGTAAACTTCAAACTTCAAAAGTTTGGCCCCTGACTTGGTCTAAGTTTCGGCTCCTGGTCTACACAGACTGTTTCCCCAGCGTTTAACCTGAGGCTTTTAAAATCCCCATGCATTACAATTGGTTTACTCTACACCAGGACGTTTCCTTGAGGCACGTTTATGACATTTATCCTAAACATTGCTTGCAACGTTTAAAAAATAAAAACCCTGGGTTAACGCTGGAAAATGCATGTATATGCGGGTAAACCTTTTATTGATTTCAATGAGGCGTTTTCCCATGGTTTTGCAATAAAAACGTGAGAAATCGCGAAAAAATGCGGAAAAACGCAGCACAAGTGTTTTTCAGCATTTTAAAGGCAAGCTTTAAAACGCTAATAAAAGTGCATAAAAACGCATATAGACGCAATAGGAACATTTACATGCGTTTTTAAAAACGTTCTTGTAGACCCAGCCTAAGACAGCCAATTCTTCCTTCATTTATGTCACACAGAAACAGTTGCAGTGCCATCAACCCAGAAAAAAGGGGAGGACCAAGTGGGGTCCAGCTGCCGAGCACGTTACAGGCTAGTGAAGGAGTAGTGACAATTCTGCCAGCCACACCCCCTGTACTATTTATTTCAGCCCACTGTAGCAAAAGCTAAAGTAAAAACTCTTCTCTGAATTCAGGAGCAGTGCAGGGTTGTTGCCACTCTATCTCGGGAAGCTGTATTTAATGGACTTCAATGACACTCTCAAAATGTATTTATGTGTCTTTTTGAGGGTCCCAAGAGAAAATTACATTTGCTGTGAAGTGTTGCAGCTCCTCGAGTCCATAGTTTTATTAAAAAATCATAATACATTGATAATAAATATTTTTATTCATCATCTGCAGCCACCTATGGTGTTTTTAAGCTGTTCAAAAAATCTAAATTTTGTTTACTTGCATGTATACACGTCAATGTTGTGTACAGAATACCTTCTCAGTTTGCCATAAACGGCAAAGTTTTGATTCAAGAACTACTGTGTAGAAGCAGTTAGTAATCAGCATTATTTGCCTTGATCCTTGCAATGTAACTGTCCTTGTATTTTTTTCCCTGAAAATCAGAAGAATATATGTTAGTTGTGCAGCCATCATAAAATGTGTTATCTATCCTGCCTGATCAAAGCACAACTGGCCAGGAGGAATTGTTGCATACAAACAAATTCTCAGCAGGACTGGTCTAGAATTATTTTGCACGCCAATTAGGCACTGTATAGACACTTTTACACTACCAAGGGATTTTTGCAAGGCATGCAAGGCAGACAGCATAAGAATATGTCAAATTTTCCAGCTATCACAGCATGCTTTGATAAACATTTGACTGTGATTGACTGTATTTGTATACAGGTTGACAATCAAAAATCGGGCAACCTCCAGACCTGAGGTGCACCGCATTTTAAAAAATTCCTGATTTTTAAAGAGTTATACTTACCTCCACACACAGACAAGTCCTCCTCTCGCAGCACCCACAGACATCTGGCACAGTTCCAGGGAGCAGGCAGCAGGTACGTCTCTACGTGTATTTAGTTTAGCAAGCAAGACCTAACAGCTGTTTCTGCAAAACAGCGCCATTAAAACATTAGTGGCCAAACAGTGTAATGCAGTTCCTGTATTGAAAATGCGATCCGAAATTCATGCCGGGAAACTGAAGGAACCGGATTATCAATGGTCGGATTTTTGATTGTGAACCTGTATATCATATTATTCACTCCCTATTTTTTTTTTTTTTTTTTTGAAGCCACACTGGCTTATATTGAAGTTTACTTAAGTAGGGGTTGTAAATATTCTTCAGGCTTTGCTGTTAGAAGGTGCAATACCTACCTTGGGATCCAGCCACTTTTTAAGCTGCTAAAAGAGAAGGATTCAGTTAACTGGCCAACACACAATATATTGACTCATGCATTAGATGTTCTTTTTTGCCCATTCTAAAATTTAACATTTAGTTAAATCTAGAAATCCTGTATGCCCCACAACAAAGCACACTACCAATGCATGGCCAGTGTCAGGCCGGACCACCGGACAAACTGGACCACCAGAGAGATTTTTCCTTACTTTGTGTTAATGTAATAACAAAAGGTAGAGCTGTTATTAGATTAAATAGACACACAAAGTGAAAAAAAAACCTAACCAAAAATAACTAAATTAAAATATTTTAGTTGTAATTCAGATTTAAAGCTGAACTTCAGCTGTACTATCAGTCTTGCATAGTTGGACAGGCTTTCTTTTGCACCTAAACTCATCTCTCTCTTTTTGCTGGTACCAACATCTTCATTCAGCCCTTTTTCCAGTTCAGTAATACTGGCCGTCTTTATGGCCAGACCTGCAGGATGTACAATCCCAGCACTATTTGGTTTTTGTCAGGAAAAACATAGTCTGTCCTTTTGGCAATAAAGAGCTGCCTGCTAACAATTTTTTTAATTTTAGGTTTAGTTGCACTTTAAATTAAAATGATTTTACTACATATATAGTGTGCATTAGAAGCTTCATCAATTGCAATAGAATCAACTTTTCTTGCTGATGGACATCCCTTAAAAGTCAGGTCACTCCTTGCATTTGGGCTTAGGTTAGAGGTTATGAGAGAAGTAATGAATCAGGGTTCTACAATGCGTTAAAAAACTCACAACAGTACCGTTTGGTCCTCCCACCAGCCCTGGTGTGCCAGAATTGCATTAGCTTAAAAAGGAACAGTGTATGTGCAAGGCAGTTTGGTCAGGAGATCAGAAAGCCAGTGCAAAAAGATATACAATAGATGTGCAATAATGAGTTAAAGATTGTGACTATAAATGTGCTTATGTAATTTAAATTTGTTATTGTTGTTATTTACATATTAGGTGGTCACTACACAAGCAAGTATATAACTGACAAGAAACATTTAAGCCTACACAAAGTGAGACATTTCCAAATTGTTACTGCAAATATAACTTGTCAAAACATGCAGAACCTTTGTAAAATAATGTGGTCAGGCAGCAGTGTGTGTAGTGGCTGTGGCTCTGACAACCAGGATACCTCCTGTCTTGTTTGAGGCTTATCTAAGGAATGGGGCTTATCTGCAAAGTGGAAAGATTCTGTGTCCTAGTAAGGAAGCAGCAGAATGTGCACTACATACTGATAACATTAAAATACTCTACTGCTGCCTGTGCTACTGGTCACATCAATTGTACATACTACCATGGCCAAAAATATTGGCACCCTTGCATTTATGTCAAAAAATGCACCACTACTACCAGAAAAATGCTGGGGAGAACACAAAAAAGTGGAGAAAAAAAAATAATTCAACACAAAACGTCAAAAATAGCCTGGACAAAATTATTGGCACCTTATCAGAATTGTACAAAATTATTGTATTTAAAGCATGTGATGCTCCTTTGATTTGTAATTCAACTCACCTGTATCAATTACCGGGTGCTGGCAATATGGAAATTCACACTTGCAACCAGTTAAAATGGAGAAATGTTGACTCAATCTTCTTGTTGGTTTTCTGTGTGGAACACACCAAGCATGGAGAATTGACTTGACTTGAGGATTTGAGAACCAAAATTACAGAAAAGCACAAACAATCCCAAGAATTCATATTGTTTCTGTGTCCACTGTGTGCAACATTGTGAAGAAGTTTACAGCCCATGGCACTGTAACTAATATCCCTGGATGTGGAAGAAAGTACAAAAAAGAATTGTTCGAATGGTGGATAAAGAACCTTGATCAACTTCCAAACAAAATCAAGCTGACCTACAGGCACAGGGTACAACAGTGTCAGCTTGCCCTGATCTCTTCATCTGAATGAAAAGTGACACTATAGCAGGGGACCCAGGAGGACCCCACTGCTGACACAGAAACATAAACAAACCAGATTGGAGTTTTCTAAAAATCACTTGTGGAAGCCACAATCCTTCTGGGAGTGTCAGACAGATCCTAGATTGTAAGCTCTTCGGGGCAGGGTCTTCCCCTGTGTCACTATCTGTATCCGTCTGTCATTTGCAACCCCTATTTAATGTACAGTGCTTTGTAATATGTTGGCGCTATATAAACCCTGCTTAACAATATTAATAATAATAATATTAATAAAAATGACTTAAAAAATACAGCTTTTCGGTAACACATGTAATTTTACAGTTTACAGAAAACAAAAAGAAGCCTTTAAAGAAAAGAACACAATTTAAAACAGATTATAAAATCTGAAGATTACCAAAGAATTCTGGGGCACAATGTAGGGCCCAGTGTCAAAAAGCTGGGTCTCAGCCACAGGTCATGGGTCTTTGAAGCATACTTCGGAAAGCACCCAGAAATGGTTTAGGACACAGCGCTGGAGAGTTCTGAAGTGCCAGCAATGAGTTCAGGTCTGAATCCCATAGAGCACCTGTGGGGAGATCTAAAAACAGCAGTTGGGAGAAGGAACTCTTCAAATCTGAGAGACCTGAGGCCAGCAACTGGCATAGGAAGAGTGGTCCAAAATTCCAGTGGAAAGATGTAAAAGACATTGATTGTTACAGAAAGCGATTAACATTTCAGTTAACAGTTATTTCTTCCAAAGGGTGTGCTACCAAGTATTAAATTGAGGGTGTGAATAATTTTGTTCAGGAAATTTTTTGTGGATTGTCAAATGCCCAAGAATTGATTGATGTTTTGTGTTCTTCCAGTGCCAACAAAAGAAAAAAAAAACATGACAATACCAAAGCATTTGTAATTGCAACAATTTTCCTGGGAGAAGTGGTACATTTTCTGATATAAACTGATATAAAGGGTGCCAATATTTTTGTCCATGATTGTATACAGGTAGTCCTCGGGTTACATACGAGATAGGGACTGTAGGTTTGTTCTTAAGTTGAATTTGTATGTAAGTCAGAACAGGTACAATATTTAATAAATGATATTAGGACAGATGTTCGCTTCAACTTAATAATGGTCAGCGTGATGTCAGTTTCTTTATAAAATCCTCACTGTAAGCTACTCACAAACAAAGCAAAAAAAAAAATCTTTACGGAGCCTAGACATTCATTAACTTCTGGAGCAAGCTATGCTTTGATATGCAAAAAGAAACAACTGCAGAGTTTGTCTTAGTGATTAAAAAGTTACAAGAGCTAGCAAAAGATTTCATGCAAACCACCCCCCTCCCGCCCTCCAAGCCGCTGTCCTGCACAGGAGAGAGCAGGGAAGCCCCGTTTGTATCTAGGAGTCATCCGTATGTTGGATGTCCTTATTCCGGGACTACCTGTATACATACAATGCAATTTTCTAGAAACGTATATATACTGTACAGCATACACATGGTTTTCTATAAAAAGTGTAACATAGGACCCTGTGTAACAAAATGGTATGTGCCACCCCTTTAATGAAATTCTGTTCGTGTTTTAGTAACTAAACTGTTATATTATGCATTGCCTCTTTTACATGAATCTAGAGATTCACTTTTCCTTTTCATTATCCTTATTAAAAAATCCACTTATCTGATTAAGATAAGTAAAAAAAAATGGTTTCTAATCTGATGTTGCCAAAAAAGAAAAATGAATAGCTTGTAATTCATGCCAAACAGTTTTATACTTCTAACCTTGCTAAACTGACAACTTAAAAACAGCTCTAAAGAAAAGATTTCTTAATTTTCTATTTGTGGATCTGATTAAATTCACAAACCATGAAGGTTAGAGTGTCAAAAAGGAAGCTTAGCAGTGTTTTATCCCAGAGAGCAATTGACACACACATACATAGCACATGTACGACTAGCCTTATTTATGTCTTACGTAGTTAATATAGTCTAAAACTGGTATGCCTGATGACTAGCCCTTGCTGTAGAAGTCTCTAAAGGAAAATATAGTGTATTTTCTATAAATACTGTGATGAATAGGGGATGAGCTCATAGCAAGACTATGTAGGGCTTCAGAGAAGTCTGCTTATTTAGATTCAGACACAAATGATGTAGCTTCCATTCAGCATAACAAAACACAAAATGGCTTGGTCCAGCAGAACAAAAACAGCTTGCTTCAGCAAATAAGTCCCACAGATAAGATATCACACAGTCCTGCCACCACAAGCAGCTATGCCAGAAGGACACCTGGTACTCACAAACAGTCAGGGTTTTTGGTGTCTGTAGTTTGTCCCCCAGAAACAGGGAGCTGCCCCATGCTGTGGCTTCCACGCTCACTCTCAGACACTCTAAGAATGCCTCAGGGTATTGGCTTTGGGAAACCTCCTAGGCTCTAACAGCACACAGACTGCACACAGCCTCACCTCAGGCTACCACTTCCCCCTGATACAAAGGCAGATTCCTTTTTTTTTTTTGGCCAGGTGCTCCAAAGCCATCCTAATTTCCTGGCCTGGAAAAAGGGAGAAGTGCCTTCTTTCCAGGACTCTCCGGGCCTGGGTCCCAAAAAAAAGACTGCAACCTTGCAGCAACATAATTGGTGACAGCCTTGTCCAGGTCCTTTAATCTCTTTGCCATGGAAAATTGGGATAGATGATACCAAACACCCTGCAAATTTGGTATCATTAATTTAACCCCGTCATAATACATATTTGAGCTATAATAGTAGTATTTAGCATAAAGTCATTTTTCACATGAGTTTCACATTTTTTCCTGATTGCTTTTCTAAAATGTTATTATGTACAAAATGAAAATGTACTTATTAGCCAATAGATGGAGCTCTTTATCCCATTATTAATACCTAGTAATATTATAATAATAATACAATGTAATGTATAATGTAATAATGATATAGACATTGGTTACACAGGGAATTCAATGTTTTTAGAGAATCAGCAGTTAAAGCAGAACTAAAGTGAAAAAAAAAAAAAAAAAAAAAAGAGATGAGGTGTGACTTCTACGCAATAAAATAAAAAAGTAAAAAATATACCCACCTCTCTTTGCTCTGTAACAGGCTCTGTCAGGTTCCACATGAGCATGGAAGTTAATTTATTCCCAATAGTCAGGGGTTTGCCAGAATACCCAGCATCCTACAGTGAGCTGCACATGTGCAGCTCAGTGTACATTAGAGAAAACATAGCAATCCCACAGGTAAGTTTTTTCTATTGTCTGAAGTCTTCTAGTTATGCAAGCGTAGACATGGAAGGGAATGTCACTTTACTGTTGATTCAGCTTAATTTTACTTTGTAAGTGTAAACATCGCTATGTGTAACAGATCATTTAAAGTCCGATGAAGTACTTTTGATTTGCCAGAAACATAACTGTGACTTTCTGTCTTGATGTGAAATGCATTGGAAAATAGCCCCTTCCTTTGAAGCCAAGGAGACACGTTTGTAGAAACTTTGATGGGCAAGGACATTTAAACAGCTGATGGTAATAACTATGGAGATGTTCTGTTTTGGAAAGATAGTTTTTTGTTAATTTAATAATTCTTCATAGAAAAATGCAATCAAACATCAAATAGATATGAAGGTCAATTTACTTGAAAGGAGTATAAGGGGTAAACAACTGTGCATGATGGCATTTGACAGGTTAGTTGGATCTCTCTCCACCAACCTATATAGATACTATGTGGTATCTCAAAGCATTTCTATAGTTGTTTTGTGGTGGGATTTACTATAGATATAAGGCTCCCCCAGGTCTCAAAAAATGCTCTTTCTATTCCATGTAAATAAAACATTTAATTTAATTAGAAACAAGCACATGGTTGGTGGGGTAGGCGATAACCAACAGTGAAGAATTGTCTTCTTGCCAATAGCATAGAGTATTAGGCCAACTGTCTGGCTCCTCTAGAGTATTGAACAGCATTGTTTCAAATGATACCTAACACTTCCCATTGAGGAGTATGGAATATTAGTAAGAAGGTGTGTAATGAACTACCTGTCTCCTGAAAATAAGAACAAATTTGAAGAAGAAAATATCCGGAAAAACATTTCCCTGGGCTGGGATAGTTTTCCAAGAGAATCTTTATACCCTTAGTAAATGAGTAATTATGAAGGTTGGAAAGTTGAAAAGATTTTGGGAAGTGAAACACACCTTATTAATTTCTCAAGAGGGTTAGACCAGTCTCCCCAGCCCAAGAAGAAAAGTACATTAGAAATATATGCCTTGAAGACTGGAAAATTGACAAGTGAAGAAGGGGGACTGGCCAGCTTGTTTTGTATCTCCTGTACTAAGGGCTCATTTATTGGTAACATCTCTAGGAGTTTGTATTGACAAAGAACCTTTAGCATGCCAAGTAAGAAATTGCAAGGAAGTACAGCTAGGGGAGAATTCTAGGTTTCCACATAGTGGAAGAAAGCGGGAATGAACTGATCTTTTACACAAAATGTGCCACAGTAACCATAGAGACCATAAACAAGAACTTTTGGCTGCTGCCTCTGGCAGTACCTCTCTGTGGAGGTGTAAAAGGGCAAGGGGATGATGAGAGAGGAATAGGTTGAGAGCATTGCATCATAAGGGGAGTGACATAGACATTGAGTAGAGTCTAGAGATAGTTATTTTTGATATTCAGGCTGGAAATTTTGTATAATGAAAAGACAGTTTGTAAATTTGTACACTTGTTTGTAAATGTTTCTATGGGAAAAGAGAATATTTTAATGATGGTATTTACATTACATCTCTCTTCGGCAAAAATCCTTAAAGTTGAACTTCAGCCTTACCTTTCTATTCACACATTTACAGAGTCCTCTCATGTGCTGAAATTGATTAGTCCTAATTCCTCGCACACTAGGACTTTGATACAGCAGGCATAAGAATCAGGTCTTACATTTCCTATCCAACTGAGTTTAAGGAGCATTAAGCCCACTCCTCTCCATTTATGCTGTCCTGGTTCTCCCCTTTTTTCTATGTTATTACTGTTCTAAAGGTAATTTAGTTCATGTGTGGAGTCCATCTAGGAATGCCCATGAAGTGTGAAAGGCCTGTTCTTGATGAAGTTTACTTTTCTGCTGTGATTTATTTCACACAGACTTCTGTTTACACTTAGTGGAGTCACAAAACAGTACAGTAAGTCTTGCTAATACAGAGCTGTACCTCTTGTGCTAAAAACGTGCCTGCACAAACATAGACAATATACAAAAGGGCAAGGGTTTTTAACTTATTACAATGTTAGCATTAGCAGAGAACTTAAAGCTAAGGTAAATTACAGTTTGGGAGACTAGTTAAGCATAAATGGAGGGTTTACTCAGGGTTTAGTGGTAACACAAGAGAGAGGGTTTTTCTGATTTCACTGACTAGGAAAAATAAAAGAGTGTATGGCACCAGACATAAGCAGGATGATTGTGCTGAAACAGCCGACAACTGTAGGAGGCTGAGCTGTGAGAGCTGGAGATCCATCCTTGTCTTCCCTGCAATTACAGGCACCAACCCCTGATTGGCCATTGGTCACATAAACTAGTAAACTCTGTGAATTTCTCCTCCTTTTGGGGAAATCCACAGCACTTGTACTAATGTCACAAAGGCTAAGAAGAAGGATAATACAATTAGGAGTAATTACATTTGGACAATTAGACTCTGCAAGGGGAAATGCAAGAAAAGTCTGAGGGTACTCTAAGGTGGAGGCTTTAAAGTTCAGAGTTTGAAGTTCAGCTTTAAAGACTCAGTATACTGAACTTTTGGCAGAAAAATATATTTCATTTAATGAATAATTTTATAAATTAAAATTAGGCTGAAAATTGCACCTCCATATATATTCAGACATATAATATACCATTAGTTCAATAAAACAGATCTGTATTTTGTTCTTGACTAAATTTGTAGACTGGATTTGTAGTAAGATGACACAAATCGCAGCTGAAGCAGCAAGATTTTGGGGATCACAGACTGCTCATTGTTTTATCATTTTTCAACATCCTGTTTTTTGTACACAATAATTTAAACCTATACAAATTTGGTCTAATTTTTCAATCCCAAAGACCATTTGTAACCTACAATCTAACCTTTTTTGTTGGTTTCACTCGCTGTGCATGGTGACATTCTGAGATATAAATACAAGTCATTTGTCTATGTTGTTTTTAGTCCAAGGTACACTGATGCCAAGGGGATTCAATTCTCTATATTGGTGCCAACATGAGAAGTGTGAGACATGCTATCTCTCTATGAGTATTACCTATGCCTAGTCCAGTATCTTAGTGTCAAAACTCAACATAACATTTACAGTAGTCCATCCTGTGCTGTCAAGTGGCTATTATGAAAAACATCATAAAATCCTTAGCAGCAGTGGAAATCTTTGTGAGCTGTTTGTAAACTAATGTTGAGCTTCTTTAGTGACCATGGAATTTTACCAATTTCTAAATTGACAAACCCTGGCTACAGGGAAATAAATATTATGTATTGGAAAAGAAATAATAAAGAAGTTGTTGCAAAATTTAGGGAAAATTGAGGTTGACAAAGCACCAGGACCTGATGGATTACATCCATGTATCCTCAAAGAGCTCAGCTCATTTATTTCAAAGCCATTATTTCTATTTTAGGGACTCCTTAGTCACTGGCATGGTACCGATGGACTGGCGTAAGGCCAATGTGGTTCCTATCTTCCAAAAGGGAGCAAAGTCATTTCCAGATAACTACAGACTGGTTAGTTTAACATCCATAGTTAGAAAGGTCCTAGAGAGTTTGATAAAGAGTTTGGGAATAAAAAATATATTTCCATGTTTGCAAATGACACAATTAAGTCCATACAGGATGTCTATAATCTACAAGCAGACCTGGATGTACTGTTTGATTGGGCAGCCAAGTGGCACATGACATTTGCGTTAGGTAAATGTAAATTTATGCACTTGGGGGCCAACAACATGCATGCTTCATACTGTCTAGGGCAGGGGTGGGCATACTTTTTGACTCAGGGGCCACAGTCTGAAAAAAAATTCGACAGAGGGGCCAGGCTGATAAGAGAGTGGGCGGGGTTATGCCATCATGACGCAACTGAATGGGACGTTATGATGGCATAACCCCGCCGACTCTCCTATCGCAGATCTGAGCCTGCAATGGGAGAGTGGGCGGGTTGTGTCACTGCCCATGCCTGGTCTAGGGGGAATACTTTTGGGGGGAGTCAGAAATGGAAAAGGATCTGGGGTTATGGTAGATCATATACTTATTAACAACATGCAATGCCAAGCTGCATTATCTAAAGCTAGTAAAGTACTTTCTTGTATTAAAGGAGGAATAGACTGCAGAGATTGAGACATAATCCTGCCCCTGTACAAACCATTGGTCATACCACATCTGGAATATGCAGTCCAGTTTTGGGCACCAGTTCACAAAAAAGGACATTGGAAAGAGTGTAGAGAAGGGTAACTAAATTATTAAAAGGAATGGAGGAGCTCAGCTATGAGGAAAGATTATCTGAACTGAATCTATTCTCCCTTGGGAAGAGAGATTTAATAGTGGATATGATCACGCTGTATAAATATATAAATGGTCCATATAGAGAATTTTCTTCCCAATTATTCACTTTGAGGTCATACCTATAAACAAGAGGGCACTCCTTGCGTCTGGAGGAAAAGAAGTTTAAACTCCGAATAAGGAAGGAATTTTTCAATGTAAGGTCTGTGAAAATGTGGAATCGGCTCCCTCAGGAAGTAGTTTCAGCAACTACTATAGAAAAAGCTGGATGTTTTTCTAGAAGCACAGAATATAACTCGGTATTAGGGATTTAAAATAAAAATAACAGAGACTGTAGATCCAG
The DNA here is from genome assembly GCF_032062135.1 of Pyxicephalus adspersus. NCBI lineage: Eukaryota > Metazoa > Chordata > Amphibia > Anura > Pyxicephalidae > Pyxicephalus > Pyxicephalus adspersus. Next base: position 105,293,656 of record NC_092858.1, read on the forward strand.
GGAACATCCGATTGCCTCATTGAATCAGGAAGGAATTTTTTTCCCGTTCAAGCAAATTGTACCAGGGTTTTTTTTTGCCTTCCTTTGGACTAAATATGTCCTAAAGGTTTTATATTTGGGATATGTTTATTTCCCTAGCGGTTGAACTTGATGGACATATGTCTTTTTTCAACATAACCTACTATGTAACTATGTAAAGAAAAGAGTGCTCGATCCTTGAACAGTTACTTCAGGATAGTGGTGTTACTATATTAGTAACTATTTGGTATTACTGGCAAGTGGTAACTACTTTGAATTATTATTAGCATTTGCTAAATCTGAGCTTAGCAGTTGACGTTCAGATACCCAATCCATTAATTGTACAACTTGTTTAAACATTCTGTATTAACTATACAAAGTTCAGAATTGGGAAAACAAAGGAGATATGCATGTGCTGCTGAAAACAGCACATGCAAGTGGGGTATGCAGGGGTTTGCTTTAACATATTCAAGACATATTCATAGAACACATTGAAGACCTAAAAATCTATTAGTTTATAAAAAAAAGTTATAGTTTTTCACCAGAAACAGCTATAAGAAAATGTATTTGGCAAAAAAGAAAGGTTTTCATTATGCTAAAACAGGTAAATTATTACGACTTAGGTCTTGAAAAATATGATGCCTCAGGTTAATGGTTATATACCATCTAACTTCTTTAGTGGCAGTGACAGTCAGATCCTGTTACTGTTATAATCTTTTTTTTTTCTGACACAAGTCTAACACTGATCAAACTGTTGCCTAAAGTGACTTTGTTTTATTCTGATAGATGGTTCCCTCTTAGCATATTTACACTGTTCCATTATGTGCATTAAGAATAGGTGGGAAAATAGTGTATACTTGTGTGAGGGGTGGAATGGATCTGAGCTACAAGAATCATTGTCACACTGAGGGATTATAAACACTTTAACACTGACCTGTGGTTAATATCAGAAGTGGAGGCACAATGAGGCAATGAGCAGACCTTTACTGGCAAAGTCATTTTATGTACAATAGCCAGCTCTCATGGTAAGCAACTCTACACATAACATCTCTAATTTTAAAAGAATAAAAATGTTTGAACATTATAATTATTATCTGATTTATATTTTCAGAGAATATATTTATTTGAACCTTTAGGGATGCTCTGATTCAGCTGTCCCCTATTAATCTGTACAGCATTATTTAAAATGTAAGTAAATGCATTCCAATTATCATTGAATTTTAGTTTGTCTTTTCTGTGTCAATATGTACATTTGTGACAATGGTTTACCTTTTTATCTAAGATATACCTTTAATCTTAATGTCCCCTGAAGAAGGAAGAAGCAAAGGGGCAAAACGCATCAGGTACTTGACATTTTGTTTGTTAAACACCTTATGACATCCCGATTTATTGTTTTAAGTACTTATTTGTACAGCTTGTATAACTTTTAATCATACAGTAGTACAGTTGGCCTATGTTGGAAATAAGATTCAATCACTGTGTGAATAAACAAATCCTCTTTTACACAATAGGATTGCCAGTAAAAAGCCTGCTCATTCCCTCACTGTGCCTTCATTGTAAACTTATTCAAACTTATGCAGCTATCAACTCTAGTTAATCTAGGAACCCTCATTGGTAGACCCACTTTCTCCTAATATCAGAAGTGGTAATAAGCAGTGGTATTAAGTAGTGGTAAGCTTTTGCTTTTGGAAAAATTCATACCGTACATAAATATGGAATCACAAACAGGTATGTTCTTTAAAACAATGATAATAAAAAAATGTTTTGATAGTCTAAAACTTAAGTTTTAAATTTAAAAAATTTTAAAACTTTTAAGAAACTATAGTAAATGTATAGCTAAGATGTGCTTTTACTTTGCAGTATTTGTTTCCCCACAAGAGCCAGTAGATAGTTTGACATTAAAAGTACATTCTAACCCCAGTCACATAATGTTAGTCAGAATCGTAAGTAATTTGCCCTTCTAGCAATAAGCATTTAATATTTTAATCACATATTTTTGATACGTTTTCATGTTTAAATTGTTTACTGATATGGGAAAAAAATCTAGTAGCTACTTGTATTAACAATAAAAACACATTGGTAGTTAATAGATTAAAGAAATGGATAAGGATAATCAACAAAACTGTAGATATCATCCTGAGGTCATATGAGTATGTAAAGTTAACATTTGCAGCGAGAAATGTGGAAGCTGCAACTGTGGAACTTTTATTAAAAATGGTAGTTATTTGGCTATTGTTGGCTTCTGAAGTTTTTTGAGACTGTAGTAAATCAAAACTACTAAACTGCATACTAATTCTGGGTCAGTTACTTGGGATATAAAGAGGCATGAGTCAGAAAAACAAGCATTTTTAAAAGTTGACTTCAGCAGTGGGAACCTAGATATTTCCTAAGAACAGGTTTCTTATTCTCATCAAGTCAACATCCCTCTCTGCATCAGCAGAGGATTTCAACAGGCTGGAAGAAACAAAAAATTAAATGGGATTTATTACAAAAAAAGAGCAAAATTTACACACGGGAACTCTCTAGGGGAGAGAATGGATGATTAGCAGGAGGAAGGCTAGGACCATGCCAAACTAAGAGTTAGGCTTAAGGCATCCATAATCATATGTCGATGTATAATACATTAATCTATATTATATATATAAAACCCCTAAATTAACAACAACACTGCACTCAAAATAGAATGAATCTTTTAAAATAATATAACATTTTAACTGTTATCCAGTAAGCACAATAATGTTTTTAAAGGAAATATGCTCAAAGAAGACAAGTAAAAAAACCTTACTGTGTTATGCGGGTAATTGAATATGACAAGCAGCTGCAGCAATTTTTTCCTGTGCCACCACTGCCCAAGCTTCCAACATTATGCTTTTAGAAACACTGCATTCCAAGATGAAAAACATATTACAGGATTACTCTGTACTGCTAAATTCAGCAGAAACATACCCTCTTGTGGCTGCAAGCTGTAACAATGGACAGGATATCCAGTGCAGCAAAGATAAGTTAACCCTAAATGGGACACAATACCTTATTTAATCAAACTCCTATTTTTCTAACAAATTATTATTTATAAAATTTCTATGAGATATTTTTTTATTATTTTTATTAATTTAAATATGCAATCATAGTGATTTTACTAAAATTGTTGTATATTTAAAATATGACCCTTCTGTGTAATTACACTTGTACCAAACTAGACAAAGTTTTGTACGTCGTCTTGTCATTAAACCAACTTTTCCTAGAGATCTGCACAGAAAGAAAAGAGATATTATAAGCATCCTGTAAAACAAGTTGTATATGTGGTTAGACAGTATCAAAATCTGTAGAATACAGAGATTCTGGGTCTGTTTTTGTTCTTAATGCACTGCAAATGCTTGGATGGTTAAAAATATAAACCCATCTTAAGCCATAAACCCATCTAAGCCTATTTAGCCTATGACTTGGAGAAAGGTATGCATCAGTTTCTTTTGCACATGAGCAGATAAGAATGTTCAATTAAATTTAATAAAAACCTTACAACATGCTGCAAATAGGTAACACCCAAAGTTTTTCTCCACTTCCCTTAAAGAAATTCTGTGGCGACATCTGATCTTTAAGGTGCGTACACACTTCCAATTTTTATCGTTCCAATCGAACGACGAACGATCGATTGGGCA
>NC_092858.1:105297895-105317061 GCF_032062135.1 Pyxicephalus adspersus
GGGGGGGAAAAAAGTATACAACATACAGAAAATAAAGCACATACATATCAATTATTGTAACATAGGTGTGGGGGTAAACAAATTACAAAACAAAAGAAGAAAAAAAAAGAAAAATTATTTATAGGTGAAGTCATCTATATGATATTGTCACATTTTAGAGAAGAAAGAAAAAAGAATTCACATACAAGGTTACCAATCACAAAGTCTTGTTTAAGATAATACTAGGGGATCATTATTAAGCAATCAATACGCATACTATGTAGTTTGTTTGAAGGTGGAGATAATTTTCTTTAATATTCAACGGGAGAGTGGCAATGTAAGATTTCCACACCTGAAAAAATTTAGTGACACAACTACAAGTTTCTTTATCCAAAGATGCCTCCATCCATTCACTTATCTTTATTATCTAAAAAACTCTAAAGTGTCATGATGCAAAGTGTCCCAACACCCTTTAAATTAAGAAAAAAATGAATATACACTACTTATTTGGATTGACTCTAAAAATACCAGCTGCTACTTGTTACAAGAAGTTAGAAAAGAGAGCAAGAGGAACTGTTTCTTTTTCCAGATAAAAAAGACCATATGTATCTCTTATAAATCAATTTAGTTCTTTTTTCATACATTGTTCTAGGAAAAACATTCTATGTGTCACCACAAAGCCTTATTCAATGCAGCCATAGTCTGAGTAGAAAAGACTGTGTCCTGTTTGTATGCAGCAAATAAGGCCCCCAGATTTCTTTGTTGAAGCACTGGTCTACCTTTCAAGGTCCTGCTTGCCCGCCATCTTTGCTAAATCAGACCAATAGCTTTGATTACTGTATATTAGGTGCTAAAATAATAAATGTTAAATGCTTAACTTAAAACAATGCAACTGGGCACACGGGTAGTTTTTATCCCTGTATGAGTTGAGTTCCGGCATGTTTCCTCAGTCATTGATGAACACTGTGGTAGAGAAGTAAAAGGAAGATAAGTACCTAGTTCTATATTGCTGTGGATGGGTGACCTAAACCAAAACTCTTGCTGATTCTAGTATTTTGATATCCTCTGACCATACATGTAAATATAAGCTTGGTCACATCCAGTGCACATAATAGTGCATTTTTGTAAAATTCCTGTGCACACTGTAGTGCAATGAAATATATGATGCCAAATTTGTAAGCTGTTTGGCATTGTCAGCTAGAAAGGGAATTAAAGGGCCTGGGTAGGGCCATGTGTAATTCTGTTGCTGCAAATTTGCTGCATTTTATTTAGGATATATGCTATATATATATGGATATATGCAGAAATTGAGGATGGATGTGGAGCACCTGCCAATAATAATAAAAAGATTAATAATAAAAAAAAAGAATAATAAAAAATAAAAAAGCATGTTGCTGTGAAGAATTCTGTATGCTGTGAGAGCCCAGGAGGTCTCTTAGTGTTTAGGTCTGTGGGACATCAGAGGGATAAAGCCAGAAGGCTAATTTATGTTTTTCTGTCACGCTGAGATGACACTGATCCCATGCAAGGGAAAACAACCCTGAAGTTTGCGTGTCGTTTTGATGTTTTTGGGAATAAAAGTGGGCAGATTGCCCTGACATTGAACTGGAGCCTGAAATACCTTTTTGTAGATGTGCTTTTGGTGCGAAACTCTTACAACAATTCAGGCTCATCAACAGGTTAGGATGAAGATAAACAACTGTAGGCTTGTCTTGTTTGATATGTTAAAAGAAGAGAGCATGTAAAAGCCAGCTAGTTAACAATCAGTAACTGTCAGACTTCAGGTCACATTATAGTGCTGAAAACTAAAATTCAAAGTAAGTAAAAGTAAGAGCAAACACAAAAAATAATATAAATATAATTTATAATTTATTAATGGCTTATCGGTATATACATGCTAAACAACAGAGAACAGGATTGCATATAAATCTATGTCTTCCTCCACCCCAATAGACTTTAGTCTCCCAAGGATAGGGCCCTCCTCCTCTTGTTCTTATCTTTGCTGTAATGATTCTACCTGCTAACAGTATCATTGTTTTTTTATACTTTATGTTTGTGTTTATTTACCTTAATCACTGGTCACTTCCACTGTATAGGTATGTACTGTTACCAACAACTATCTGTATAGTACTTCTCACAGCACTGCAGAAGATGATAGATCTTTAAATATAAAAAATATTAATAACTTTAGTTTAGCTTCACATAATTATGTAGTTGTATTTTATCTTATTGTTACAATTTAATGATGGGATGTCCATTATCTCCAAATAATTTCCAGGAGCACTGCCAAATATCAGTGCATTCTTAGAGCATTTTTACACATTACTGTGGTGATTAACCTAGCTATTCAGTGAAAAGAAAGCTTTATTACATTATGACTGACTACAATGACTCATCCACTAGCAGAAGCCATTGAATATTGTAAGAACTTTGATCTTGAAGCGAACAGAGGAAATAAAGGCATGTTATGTTTTTAAAGGCCTCACAATTCTAATATAGCTACCACTGTCTAGGAAATATAGGACCCTTGTATTACAAGAGTGCTTTAGAACTTCAAAACTAATGAATTATTTGTCTTGCTGTTTTTCACGGAAACACCTATACCTGTATATCTCTGCATTTTTTTGATGAGAGTTCTCTATATCCTTTTTATACATGTACTGTCAGATTTGTATTGGTCATAAACAGATTCTGTTTCCTGGAACAGCAGAACAAATTATATGGCTCCTGCCTTTAGTCTGATTTATACCGTCATATAAATTTTATATGATATAAATCTACACTGGCTGGTGTGGAGCATAGTGTTGTAATTTCATAATGTTGTGGTTCAGAGCCAGCTCTGTAACCTGAAATATGTTATTTTAGTATATTCTGCAATAGATCTAAAAAATGTCTGTTTTGGAACAGAGCAGCTATACACTAGACCTGTGATTCTCTACCTTTTTAACTCAGGGGAACACCTTGAAACAACTTTCAAATCTTCACGGAACACCTACTTTAATTGCTATACCCACAACTCACAATACATTAGTGTTGTGGATATTAGGAAGAATGCCTCATACATTACTGGCCAGTGGGAGCATTTTCACCCTCACAGAAAGTCAAAAATATCATTGCCAATAATTAAACTGATAGCTGACAAATTGCTCAAGGAACCCCCCGAGAAGAACCCTAGTCGAGAAACACTGCACTAGACAGTGGAAGTGTGGTGTTTGTGCAGTGTCAAGGAAAGGCAGAGGTAAAAGAGGCGCTTTAGGCACTGTGCTGGAAAGCAGCTGGGCCAGAGACCTTTACTTCTTTTCTATCACCGGGCTATGTTCTCCACAGTGTAGGACTGGCTGTGAAACTTGTAGTTTAGTCTAGCAATTTGACATAGGAAGAGTGTGGCTCCTTCTGTTAAAGATGGCTGCAATAGTTTTTTTTTGGTCACTGTGTTAGTGGATTGTGTTTTACATTACTATAACACATACTATGTCTATGCTTTACTGTACTACTGTCTTTTTTTACAATGATGGCTTTTAAGGTGCTCTCTTTTCCGGCTCTATCCCCGGTGGGGAAAATCATTATACACAGTGAAAAAATATTCTGTTTCTAATTGTTAGCGTAATGTAAAAACAACCTTTAAGGTCTGGGACGAGTAGTAGCAAAATACATTGTTGTTCCTTACATGACAGTTTGACACTCATTTTGTAAAAGTAAATGTCATCCTGACAATCTGTTATTTCTTGGGACCCAGGGATTTTTAGGGAAGGGGATATTTGCATGTATAATCACTATATAGTTCTCATTTATTAGTTATTGTTAAGTAATCAGCTCAGTCCATGTCTAGACATGCTATCTAAAGTCAAAGGAAGTACTGAAAATGTCCTAGACAATAAGGCATTTTGTTGTGTTGTGATAAAAAGAAGGCTTATGAAACTAAATATATTGTGTTTTAAAGCCCAACTGAAGCCAAAATTGAACAAGATTTTTAGAAATCTGAAGAAAGAATTGCAAAGGAGGTAGGAAAAATTCATGCTGTGATAGATCTGGATAATTCTTTCTTTACCATCCCAATAGACCTGGAGTCTCAGGACCAGTGTGTGGGATGGCTGCCAGTACACTGGACCGCAAAAGAAAATCCCTGAGACAGTTTTGCAAACTATTCAGAGACTGTCACCCCCTACTATGGAAAAGGAGGCAATGAAATGCATTGAAGTTGTGTGATTCTAGAGATCATTCATCTTGGCATGATCTTAAGGCTCATATACAATATAACAAGTCTCATGGGGTTCAGGACAGCAGACTGCATTCCTTGCTGCTAGAAGAAGCCATTTTACAGCACCAAGAACTGGGACCCGTGAGACCAGGGGTACCTGTCACGGTCCCTTTCGTGACTGAAGTTAGAAGATCTGTGAGACAAGCTGCACGTGAGGTTATCTGACAGTCTCTTTATTTGTACTTGTTTCTGTGTTGTTGATTGTAATGACCACACCCCCTGTAACAGCTGCAGCTAATGGTCATTACTCCATTTAGTCTGGCCTCACACTTCATGCTATGCGGTTGATATTCACTTCTGGGATGTGAAGAGCTGGTGTGTTGCCCCCTCCAGAGTTCCTGCTTCTCTATTTGCTGTTAAGATAAGTTGAACTACTTTTGGTGTTTTGTTGTTCTTTGGTTGTTACTAGGCCTCAGGGAGGCAATGGTTCTTTCATCAGGGAAGGAACCAGTAGTCTCAAGCCCAGTCACTACTCCTAGGGGTATGCAGGGCTACTAGGGCCTAGGTTGCTGTGTATGAGTATTCCCACCATCAGGGGATATTCATACTGTCAGGAGTTAGGGCTAGGTTAGGGTGTCTGTAAGGGGTGACCATTCCCTTTTCCCTAGCCATTGGAGGCCTAGTCCCTTGTATTTACCTTTTTGTTTCTCTCCCCTCCCTGTTATCCGTGACAGTACCATTCCAGCTGCATTAAGTGGAGCAGGACGATACTTGATCCTGGAGCCTGTGGCAGCCAAATGAAACGTAAGGACAGAGGGCAATTCTCATTGGTATTTGGTCCAAGCAGCTGACGAGGGCTCAGAAAAGATACACACCTCTTGAGAAGTTCCTCTTTGGGTCCTCCACGGCATCTTAGCATGTAGAGACTATTACAGTAAAGAATCCAGTCATCATCCATACTACAATGCCAATAGCAGGATGGGTTAGGGATAATAGACTAACCACTAGGGTAACAGAAGCTTAGAACCAGACACTGATAAAATGGAAGTGGAACCTTTAAGAGGGAGGGGGCATTGCATCTAGGGATATCAAAGACATTTCAAAGCAGCTTGCAGGGCTAGTCAACTTAACCAGCACTAAGCTTGACGAAGAAATCCTCATAGTCAATCCCCATAGTTCAGTTATAGTCATCTCATTTAGCATCAGTGGACAACTACATCTTACAATCAAAGAGCTGACACAATCCTGCAGGAGACCAGATTTAGAGGATTTAGTCAGTATGCAGAGTTAAAAGCTGTAGTAATGGCCCTACACGTGCATTTTCCCATGTCATTATCCACATTGACAGCTGGGTGCATTTAAAAAGAATGAAAACTTGGATTGCTACGTAGAAGTCTAATGACAGGATGATCTATGGAAAGGTGGTGTGGGGAGGAAAATAAAAGGGACTACTTTGGGAAAGAAGCCCACTCCTGCACCATAAATGGGGGTATGTTGATGCACATGTGTCACATGAGTGCAGTGAAGAGGCTTGCCCATAACAATGGACATGATAAAAACTGTAATAGGAAACAGTGCAGTGTGTGAAGTGTGACAATTGTAAAAAGAATCGCAAAAGTATTCCACTGGGACAATCAACAGGGGTGAGAGGCTTGCAGAGATTTGGCATATTGACTGCATTGGCTCCCTGTCCTGGAGAAACAATTGACTGAGGTATTGTTGCACTGCAGTGGACACCTATTTAAGACTCTTGCTTTTCTATCCTTGCAAACGTGCAGATCAAGCTGCAACACTTCAAATGCCCCAGAAACAAATTGTTGCTTATGACTCCTAAGCGATAACAGATCACGCTTCATCACAGCAACAGTACAACAGTGGACCCGCCACTCCCCCAACGCATTGGCCGGACGCACCGACGTCACCGGGAACTCTCGGGTGACTCATCAGATGCGGAGGATCCGAGAGGACGGGGATCACGAAGAAGGATGCCGGCGGACCAGGTAAGGCTCTATTTATCAGTTTTTCATTGTTTTAGCTAGGGGTTGGGACTGAGGCCTTACACAGGCAGTTTTGTTACATTTTAGGCCAATAGCCAAAAGGACACCATACAAGAGGTTGGGGGTACAGATTTCAGAGTTGGGGTGCAAAATCCTGTATTAAGGAATTTGTCGAAGAAAAGGCCTAGGTCACTGATTCCCATGACATAGGGACAATGATGAATACAACTGAAGTAGAAGCCAAAGCCTATTTAGGAATAAGAGGTAACCTGGCTTGAAGGTTTAAAAACTATATTTGCATTAACAGATAGCTTCAGGAAAATGGCTGGAATGGCCATAGGAGAAAGTGAAGCTCTAAAACCACAAACCCTCCAAGATAAAAAAAATAGTACTCTACTGTGCAACATCACTATATTTACTCTCCTTTCTATTGAGATTCCTTGGAAGAGTCAGAAATGGATATACATTCTTTGGAAGAGTCAGAAATGGATACAAGAGTGTGGCAAAGTATTGGTTAGAGAGCCAGGCAAGAAGCCAGTTAGCTGAGATATTGTAGCTGAAGGACTAGGGTCAGTCGGGGTTAGAGGGAACAGTTAACTTGCTTTGTGTTCTGCTCCACAGACTCAATACTCCACAGATTTGAACTGCAGGAAAATTGTGTTACTATTTACACTATATACTATATTTAACAATGATCTGAGAGCCCATAAATAAAATACATTTTTGGGCGACATTAGACTTATATACTAATTATATTATATAATTTGCCCCAATACGTGGAAATTCTTTTCACTACTTTGCTTAAATACAAGGTTTGCATTTACTGACTGCTTTTTAAATTCAGCCTTTTAAATTTTGTGTTTTGGGTAGAAATTTGTTGTTTAATATTCCTGTAATTCCTAGGAATAACTCCGGGGTATGATAAGTTTGAAACACAAATCATAAATTAACATATAATAAATAATTATAAAAAATAATAAATGTAATTATTTTTTACATTTGTAAATGGATAAACTTTAACTATTTAATATTTGGATTTAGTTTTTCACTTTGATCAATGTTTTAAAAGCAGATTACAATGTAATCTGCTTTTTTAATTACCCGCCAAGTCACGCCTTCCCAGTGTACGGACTCTTCACGCATCACATCGTTCAAGCCGACGAAGCCGCAGGATAGGGGGGGAGCAGGTAGGATTGATTTTAAGCTATTACCACTTTGGTATATAAAATTCACCCTGAGCCACTCGAGATCACCATCATGGGGGTTAGTCAGACTTTAAAATTCCGAAACCTGTTGTGAATCCTCGCTATTCTCCATATATAAAACAAGATTGAGCACCAACCAAGTGGTAGACACCACTGCTTTAATGCATTTATCAATAATTGCATTTAACCCAAAGTACTATCTTGTACATGTTTGCCATGTACATTGACAACATAACTTTTCTCCATTACCTTGAAAGAAGAGGGCACAGGTTTGCAACCCCTGGTTGTTGGTGTCTGGTTTTCTTTCATACAGAGAAGGATCAGCAGGTACAGTCCCCAGCTTTTCTGAATTCAAGAGGAATATTTTTCTACTGTTTTATACTTGGGAGTAAAAGAAAACTCATTATCCAAAGGCTGTGCTTTTTGTTTCTTCATTTTAAAAACGTTTAAATGGTAAAATTGCCAATGTAATTCAACATTCAAAAGTACTTGACTGACATTAACCAACCTATATATGTTTTGAAAAAATTCATGTTTAATATTCTTAAAAGAACAAATAGACATGATGCCAACATTAGTCAGACCTGACTCTACTTTGCATGTATGGCAACATTAAAAAATTGCTTCAGTTTCCTTGCAAGATCAAAAAGTTTGGCAGGGTTGCACTGTGAAAGATAAAGGAAACCAAATTTAGAACACCAAAGTAATAAATATGGTCAACTTTACCTGTACTGGTACTGTATAGGAGATAAACATGATGATAAAAAGAAAAACACTTGTGTAAAAAGGGTCATTTATTAATAATAATTGCACTAAATAGATCTCCTTTCCAGAGATCCAGTATATCCCATAAAACTTTATTCCCTGAGGCTGAACGGAAACAGACATCAGTAATGTAAATGTAAGGGTGCCCCCAATAGGCAAAAGGTTTGACATCCAACATAAAATACCCCCAGGTATAAAATAGAAGGTCTTTTCTGATTATATAATAGATCATAAAAAAAACCTTTTAGTGAAAAATTGAAACAGGATTTTTCAAAACCAGCCGGCAAGTGCAGAATTCATTCACAGGTCACTCTTCATCGATGGAAATTTACTCTGATTTCAGGATCCTGAGCTTACACGTTTTACCAAAAACTGAAGGATAAGGACAACACCCAAAGCCATCAGCACGTGTTGGATACTTTTATTTGTCAGTTTAAGTACAGCAGCCTGATAAGGATAGAAAAATAAATTTTGATCAGATATGAGGTAAAGTATATATTATACTATATAATTTGATAACAAAAGGGATATATTTTTTATTTAATTACATAAAAGGAACATGATCTGATTACAGCATATTCTTGAGCAGATCACTTGGTAAACAAGAATGCTCAGGAATAGGTGGGTGTTTGTGTTGATGTCAAAAGAGGGGGTACTAGCAATGCACCGCAAATAAATCCAGTCATGTTGTCTTATCTCAGGGAAAAATTGGGAGAGGATTACTGACCTGCTTTTTCAGTGTTGCCCTATCCCCCTCAGCTAGCTATCATTTACGTTAATAAACAAATTGGATTTTCATCCAATCCAGATGAAAGTACCCAAATTAAAATGTATTTGTCTATATTTACAAATAGTTAAGACTTCCCAAATTGCTGTGGGACAGAGGTTGCCACAACAATTAACTCGCTATAATAATTAACTATATTCAATTAACTAGCAATATGAATAGCACATACCTCAGCATAGGAACAAAGCTATATGATACAAACCCAGTTTAGTACATTATTTTTGAAGCAGTTCAGTTAGCTCAACTTTGTTCAACCAATTATGTAAAATGATCAGGTACATAAAAAAGAATGCAAATGAATTTATCAACATATCCAGCATTTGCCATTTTATTTTAATGCTAGTCTTTGTACAGACAAGGAACTGTTTCTAATAATAACATGGTAATCTTGGAATATAAAACTAGCATATTACTAGACAGGAGGTACTAATTAAAGTTACCTTTAATTGTTCTATGTTTTTATATGTAACTCATCAATGTAATAATGTTCAGTTAAAAGAAAATATATGGTACACCTCCTGGAATTTAAGATTTTTTTTGTGTATCTTATGTTCGTGTGTTCAAAGTCTTTATTTAAACATTTACTAGAGATAAAGGTAATATACTTGAACTAATTACATAAATCAGTAGCGATTCTACTATTAGTTTGTCCAGGACTGGCTGGTCCAGCAAATAGCACTTTATTACACATAACTTCATTAATAAACATAATTGTTTTGCTCTGTATGTCTGGATTACTTGGGTTGTTTCTGACATCTGGTGTAAATTTTAGGTTTAGTTAAGAAATATATTTACTGAGAAAAACATGTTCAATACTTATTTCTCTGGATGTATTTAAAGAAAACAATAGAAAGCATTTCAAGAAAAGAACCCCAACCAACTCTGAAGGGTGGTGTTGTTAATGTAATGGGTTGGGGATGTTTTGCTGCTTAAGGGTCTGGCAAGTTTGTAGGTAATGACACAACAATGAATTTCACAGTAAATCACAATGTGTTTAATGAAAAAAGGTGGTGTGGCCATTTGGCAGAAAGTCCAAGTTACAGTGGAAGGAATGGCTTAAAAAGTGGACATTTAGTATTATGGATCTGTCTAATTAAAATCATGATATGAAACGAAATGAGAATTTCTAGCAGATTGAAACACACAGTTCTTGAAAGAAGATGTACAAACATATTCAAGTATAAAATATTTTTGTATAGGTAAGTGGTCAAAAATGTCAGAGGCTAGTGGGAAGTTATGCAAAATGTCTGTAAAAAGTTTCGGATAAGGGGGAGATAACATCTTGTAGGGTGTACTTACTTTTTCCACAGTATATTAATATATCTATTATTATTTTTGTTAAGTTATTGATTAAAAAGGCAACTTTTGCATGTGTTTTATTTAAGAAATTTATGCTAATCTGTAGATATCGTCCTAGATAAAAATCTAATATCTTCCTGTTTAAAATATCATGAAAATGGTAATAATTGCCATCTATTTATATCTATATCTATATAGCTATGTAACGTAAACTATATTCATTTTCCTTTGCCATTTCTTCCTATAATATACAGACACAAAATGTCTCATGTAATTTATATATGCTGATGCAAATGTATCTGTGTAGCACTCTGATACATATGAGGAACTGCACAAAGAACAAAACTAAATGCACACTTTAGCACAAATACAAAACTTTTTTTTTTTTGGTTTTTAACCTCCCATTCTTGGAGGAATTTTACTTACCCATCCGCCTTGTCTTACAATCCACCGTGCAATTCTACTTTCCACGAGGTATCTAGCAAGACATTGAGCAATCGTTCTAAGAAACCTACGCCGTCCATTTTTCCAAACAAAGACAGCTAATCGATATCCAAAGCCAAGGAGGGCTAAAACACGTCCCCAGTTTACTCCAGTCTCAAAAACACTGCAAAAAGATCAGAAAAAAAAACACAGTTATACATCAAATTTAAATGCAAAGAAAACAAAGAAGCAAGAATGCAACTAAACTAAAAAAAATGTTACATTTCAGCAATAATATATATCTAAATAAAAAAAACAAAGGTTATTTATATGTGATCCACATGCATCCAAACTCTCATATAAAATATCTCTGCATGAGTACAGCAGACTTTTCTATAAAGTAAAGGTCCTAAAGTAAACTGGGTATCTTGAGACATTAAAAAGCTTATTCTAAAAGCTTTCTAAATTAAATGACTTCCTAGGCTTCCACACAACCCATGAAGGAGAAAATAATCTAAATATTTTTAGATGTAAAAGCCTTTTTATACCATGAAAATGTACCAGTGTATGTATACTGACAGTATAAATGTACATTTGTATCAATAATGAAATATATGCATTAAATTTACAATATCAGCAAACATTAAAATGGGAGAGAAGAGGAGGAGAAAGATGAACAAAGATTTCTTTGCTGCCTTCAACACCTACACATTGGCAAATGTACAATGTACTGTATATAAAAAAAACTTTCTTCTTCCTTTTTTCATTTTGTTGTATCAACAGCTAACATTATCTAAAATATGGTATTGATTCCTCTAAGCATACAGTACATACCCTAAGAATCCAGCTGTTATTGAAGGACACCTCCCTCACAGTTATTGAAAGTGATAGTCAAAAAAAGCTGCTTGCTCTGTCCACATCCTTCACCCTCAAGCACTGAAGAAATCAGATGGGTTTATAGCAGCCTTTCTCAACATTTTTTTAACATGAAGCAATCCTTGAAAAAACTTTCCGGTATCAGGAAACCCCTGCTACAATTACTATATCCACCGCTCACAGTACAATAGTGTTTTGGTGAGTGGGGAAAATGACGTTGATCAAGGAACCCCTAGCAATCTGAATGAGAAACACTGATTTAGAGTATATGTGCTTTTTGTGAAATGATTAATAAATGTGTGAAATTTAAATTTCTTCAGCTCAATCACCCCTACTTCAAGTAAAAATGGACGTTGCATATGCACTCATTTGTACTCATTATGCACTCATTTGTATTTGAAAACTTAAATTTTAGCTCACAGTGTGAAATATATGCTATAGCAAAAGCATTTACATATCCACTGCTTAATACTTACACATTTCCTAATTGCTATTTTAATTTTTGAATCCACACTATCCACTTGTAGTTTCCCATTCCAGTGTGTCTTCTTTTCAAACAGTTACAAGGAAAGGTCTCTCTGGCTTTTAAATAAATCAGCTCCAATCCAGTCACCATTTATCTGGCTCTCTGCACAGCATGAAAATCAGTGAAATGCTGCACCAGCATTTTCCTTTTTAATCCTGATTTGGCGCTCAATAATACCCCCTACTGAATACATAGGCCTGATTTATTAAAGCTCTCCAAAGCTGGAGAGAATACACTTTTGTCAGTGAAGCTGGGTGATCCAGCAAACCTGTAATGGATTTCTTCATAGTCATTTGCTATTTGTTAGCAAATGCTTTGAATCCTGGACCAGATCTATCCCAGGTTTGTTGGATGACCCAGCTTCACTAGTGTATTCTCTCCGGCCTTGGAGAGCTTTAAAAAAAATCAGGGCCTATGTGTGTAATCCTACCTTTCAGGGGTTCTAGCTTACATTGTACCTAACATTTGAAGCTGGGAATCACAAATCAGTATTTAAAAATCAGGAAAGACGTGTTACTAAAGAATGTTGGAATAATTTGTTTTTCAATCTGTTAACAGATAATAATGCTAGATGCAATATACAACAATCATGTCTGTATTTAAGATGCTGAAAGAACATAATAGATACTGCAAATAAGCAAAATGAAATTACAGATTTTAAAGTGATAGCAAAGCATTTAGATAGCAAAAGTGTATTGAATGCAAATTACCTGAGAGTGCAGAAAAAGTTCTAGCCCATGAAGTGGGCTGGATAGCAGGAGAGAGAGAATAAAAAATGTTATGCAACAAAGTACCTTATACCACATAAAACATAATATACAAATGAACAAGAAATGTACCGGATCTTCGATTGTTTATGGGCCACAGTTAAAGTTAGTTACTGATAACCTAATGTAAATACCATGCCTTTTTTTTCCCACACAGTTTTTTCTCTTCAGCCTGGCACTTTTCACCAGCTGGTTGGCTGCCATCAGACAACAGCTTAGACTGGACTTTGTGTACAAGCAAGAGAGACCCTTTAGTGAAAGGTGGAAGCCTGTCAGCTCAGCTTGCAGAGAATGTGAAAATCTATACTTTGTATCATTTCCACTCCCAATCCTCTGCAAGAAGAGCTGAAAGGCCATCTCTCCCTTAGGCTGGGTCTACACGGAGGGTTTTAAAAAAAACATGTAAAGGTTACTACCACGTTTATAGGCGTTTTTATGTACTTTTACAAGCTTTTTAAACCTTGTCTTTAAAACAATAAAAAAACTCTTATAAATGCATATGACGCATTTTACTTTGATTTTACATAAGATAAGCCTACATAAAACCCCTCACTCATTCCTTGAAAGGGTTAAAAATATGTGTAAAAAATAAGACAGGCTTTAATGTAAAATATTTTATTGAATGTGTGTGCTTTGTGTTAACGGTGTTAAAACTTTTTTTGTTTTTTACAGGTTATTCCACAATGAAAGCGTGATTCCCACGGTTGCATTCATGACGTTAGCACAGCCATGTGTGGGATCCCCAGACACTAGAGGGGCAAAATTAGGAAAAGTCTCCCCATTCATCTGAATAAAAAAAAATTATAAAAAAGGAAACCTTGATGCTGATGCTTGAGCCGTCATCAGGGTTTCCATTTTCCAAGCCAATTAGGGAGGCGAGTTCACTGCACCCACAGCCCTAGAGAAGGAGCTTAAGGGGCTGGTCGGCGGGTGCATTGTCCTCACAGGACCTCTCCTTTGCACCCAGGGCCCTAGAGGAGTTGTAGCATGTTGCTCTGTACCCACGTAGGTAGAGCACCTGTGCTAGAACTCCTCCAGGATTGACAGGTGCATTGTCCTCACACAACCTCTCAAAGGAGAGGTCAAGGAAGTTCGCTGCACCTGTCCACTCGTGCTCTTGCACCTGTGGCACGTGCTCTGTACTCATGTGGGTGCAGAACAGGGCCCAAGCGTCACCTTTTCTCAGCCATTCAGCACTAGAGGTGAATGAGGAGACTTGTCCTTATTTGCCTGCTAAAGCCTGGGAATCCCACACTGTCAGGAGTCGCACGGCTGTGCTTATGCCATAAATGCAGCTTTGGGATAACCTGTAAAAAAAAAAAAGGTAAACACACACATCTAAAAAAAAGTCTCGTCTCCCTTTTTACTTATTTTTTGTACCCTATCAGAGGAGTAAGGGCTTTTTTGTACCCCTGTACTCATTCCCTGGAGTTAAAATTAAAACTCAAATAAACGCTTACGTAAATCTCAGCAAATTAAGGTCAAACGCGTCATAGGCATTTATAAGATGTTTTTTTGTGTTTTAAAGGCAAGCTTTAAAACGCCATGTAAAAATGTAGGCTTGTAAAAATTAAAATGCAGGGTTAACACAGGTAAACGCATACATTGATTTCAATGGGCGTGTTTTGCCACGTTTAAGTGCTTGAAACGTAAATGTAGTAAAAATCAGTGAAAACACGGTATATACATTTTACAGCAGTTTAAAGGCAAGCTTTAATACGCTAGTAAAAGTACATAAAACGCAAATAAACACGGTAGGAACATGCCTTTTTAAAACAGTCTGTGTAGACCCAGCCTTTAAAAAATTAAAAATGCAGAAAAACGCAGGAAACGCGGGTAAACACACCTATTGATTACAATTGGGGACGTTTTCCTGCATTTATTAATGTTTGAAAACGTCAGTGAAAGCTCCCATTAAATTTCATGGAGACTTTTAGAAGCCTTAAAATCGCGGTACAATGCATCATAGGCGTTTATGAGTTTTTTTTAGTGTTCAAGCTTCAAGACATTTGTAAAAATGCATAAACACGCATATAAACGCGGTAGGAGCATTTACATGCTTTTTTCAAACAGCCAGTGTAGACCCAGCCTAAAGCTTGCTTTTTCATTCTACAAGGAGCCAGGGCCATCTTTCATCATGTTCAGAAAGCTGAAGCTCAGATCAGTAACAATTTGCTGCCCACAGGAGAGCCATGGAGTACCAGAGTAGGTAAGTTTGGTTGTATAAATAGATAAAATAATTTTTTCCATATAAATCTGTAAAATATTACACTTACATTTATTACAATACTAAAAGTGATTACATTCTTTACAATACATGGGATGCCCAAAAGATGGGTCACAATACAGGGGCACTGGACAGTTGGCACATAAAAGGGTGATGGAAAAATGGGAAACACTAAAGGGTAGGAATTAGAAAGAGACAATAGGGTATAGAGGGTGGTAAAAAGCCGACATAATTAAAGGGGTAATGGGACAGCTTTGGGATGAATCTTAGGATACTAAATTTGTCACATGTTGCTCCAGCCAATTTTTTAATCCCCACCCTCCCCACCTTGTTAAAAAAAAAAAACTTGTGGAGAAGCAGTGCTACCACAGGAAATGAAGTCTGTTTAGGTTAAAGAACACCTCCTTCTTTTATTAATATTGTTAATAATAATACTATTATTGTGTAGGGTGTCTTCTTGATGATACAGGAAGTGTGCATAGGACAGAACTAGATTTTTTAGGGATCAACAGGTATTTTAAATATTTAGTAAACATACAATACATACAAGTTCATTGTTAGGGTTTACATATATTTTGAGAAAACCTGCATTGGTCACACTTTAACAGCACCTGCAGTGTAGGGTTGTTATGTATAGCAGTTCTGGTTACCCAACATTCTCCTTGTCATGTGCAGAAAATCTATAGAATGGAAACCATGTTTTACAGAAAAAGTAGCATCTCTTTATTAGCATTTGATCTCGAATTAGTTTAAAATGCACAAAGTGCATAAAAATGCATATAAACGCAATAAGAACAATTACATAGTAGGTTAGGTTGAAAAAAGACATAAGTCCATTAAGTTCAACCACTAGGGAAATAAACATATCCCAGATATAAAACCCTATAGGACATAGTTGATTGAGAGGAAGGCAAAAAAAAACCCTGCTACAATTTGCTTTGGATGTTCCCTGAATCAACAGTCACTGTTATTTTTACTTTAAAGCGTTAATATCCAGTTATATTCTGGATATGTTATATTCATATTATGGGGATATACATTTGTGTTACAATAAAATAAAATAGGTTTTATTGTAAAAAAAACAAACAAACAAAAAAAAACAACAAAGAAAAATGTACTATTGCGTACAATAGTTTATTTCACGTGTAGATAGGGTACACTATTGAGGCTGCGAGGATAACTAAAGGCTTAGACATTTACCCCTACTGAGAAGAAGGGGAATCAGAAGAACTTATTCTTCCACAAATGTTCTCATCATATACACATTACTAGGAGCTCACCCAGTTTAGGAGAAAACACAACTCCTATTACTGCTGTGATTTAACTTTACATCCAACTCTGTTGAGAAAAAGGCACGTTCCTCTTTGGGGTGAAGGTTACAATGTATAAGCCTGCATGTTTGTTATTGGCGCCCCTTTTATTCCACCTCCATTAAAAATGTATTCAAGATAAAAAAAATGCTGCTTCCCAATAAAATACATGCTGCATGCGAGCATGCTGCAAACTGCATCACTTAATTTTAACTCCACTAGTCAGTTTTTATGTCATTCAAGGTTCAATAGCAACAAGTAAAATATTTAAAATGTGAAATTATACCACCTTCAATTTTTCTTTTCGTTTTACACTAGAATTCGAAGCAGATATTATTACACCAAATACTCAATTATACATTTATTTGAAGTGTATTTACATACAACATACAAAATCCCTGAATTTGACTAGACTTGAGTAGAGGTATGACTTCATCAGTCTGTTGCTATTCCTTGCTGGGCGTCACAATGAGTCCTGTGCTGCTTACATTGTTTTAGTCCCTAACAATGAACTTCTCCTATTTTTTCCTATTTTGTCTGGTAAACATATTTTCTTGTTTTGGTATAACTGTTGTAATGTGCATAAAAATGTTGATCTTGTCAGAAATTCAGAACATTCCTGTTTTTTTTTTCTGTCTTGGCATACACTTTAAGCACAGCAGAGAAATGTCAAGTCAGCGTGGCTGTACTGTCAATCAGGGCAGTGTAAATTTCAGGTTTGCACATAAAGAAATATAAATCTTTCAGCAGCTAAAACTGCTTCCAGATATGAATTTACTTTGTGTATATCACTGTTTGTTGGGGGGGGGGTCAGTTTAAAAATAATGGATTATGGCACCTTCTTTCAAGTGAAAATTAGTGTGAATTTGGAGCATAATTAATATGGAGAACGATTTTGAGTTCCTTATACATAAGAACTAAGACAAAGTAAATATTTCATATATGTTTCACAGGTGATTTCTTATGCTTGAGGAGCTAACAAATAGAAAATGTTGTGGTTAATAAATGCAGGATAAAATGGAAATGTGTTCTGAGCAACATTAACAATTGCATTACATTCACATCCCTGCCCATCATCTGATTATACCAGCTATGTTAATCAAAACGATCTGAGCAAACTACAACACTTTGTTTGTTAATTAGCCATAAAAGGAGCCCAGAAAATTATAAGGCAAGGTAACACTTTTTTTGTTGACAGTACCTGGAAGCAATCTTTTTGAAGTAGTCATAAGCATTATCCAGGTTGGGATTCAGGTTCCTCAGAATGTCATCAAAAAATTCCTCATAGCGCTTATTCAAGTCATCTCCAATCAATGCAAGCTGGTGTCCCACCTGGTCCAGATTGCTGTGGAAAGAGAGGACATACTTTTCTTTTTAAATTGTACTATCTAGGACAGAAATAGTCAAGCCATTCAAATCCAATAGTGAAGAATGATTAATAATACTTGACAGTTGAGACTGTTTTATTACATTTTTCTATTTGTTAATAATATGTAATAATTTAAATATTGGTATTTTTGATTAATTTTAACTGTCAAAAAGTAAATGAAGAATACTTCAGTTGTTGATAAAACCATCCAATTAAGTGACACTTTGGGCCTGATGTATTAAAGCTCTCCAAGGCTGAAGAGGATACACTTTCATTAGTGAAGCTAGGTGATCTAGCAAAGCTGGAATGGATTTTAGTCATTTGCTATTTGCTTGCAAATGTTTTGAATCCTGGACCAGATCAATTCCAGGTTTGCTGGATCGCCCAGCTTCACTGATGCAAGTGTATCTTCTCCAGCCTAGGAGAGCTTTAATAAATCAAGCCTTTTACCTCTGCTCTGCATGTGCAATGAAAAGGGTATTTTAGGCAGTTTATGTCTTCAACCTTCTTCAAAACTCTTTTGTCCTGACACAAAAAAATGTGCACACATGCACAAGCTGCAAAGGAAAACACACATAGCTTTCTCTGGGAAATAAAAGATTAGCTAAATCAGATACTTTTAGTGTTCATGAAATCATACAGGCCTGCTGTTGCTTCTAGATATATTGCTGTTTGGATTAGGATTGCATTATTTTATAGTAGTTGTAGTATAGTTGTTCAACGTTTTTCATTTCAACGTAAGATTACATATATTGTATATACTCAATATAAATCAATTGGAATATCAACTGAGGTATTTTTAACTTTAAATTAAAAAAACAGGAAAACATTAACTCAAGTAGTAAAGAAAATGCAGGCAATCACTGCAAACATTTAAAACAGTAATCAACAGAAAAATAAAAAAAAAAAACATCCAAGGTTGGGTCATTTTTGTATACAGGTTGACAATCGAAAATCCAGCCATTGATAATTCCTTTACTTCAGTTTCCCCCCATGAATTTCAGATCAAATATTCAATGCAGGGACTGCAGTACACTGTTTGGCCACTAATGTTTTGGCGCTGTTCTGCAGAAACACTTGCTTGCTAAACTATATACATGCAATGAGACGTCCCTGCTGCCTGCTTCCTGGAACTGTGCCAGATGTTCATGGCGCTGCGAGAAGAAGGCTGCTCTGTGTGTGGAGGTAGGTATATATACATAAAAAAAAAATCTGTGATTTTCAAAAACCTGGCCCACCTCCGGTCCCGAATTTTTGATAGTCAACCTGTATATTAACTTCCCAACCGTTAAGCCTGTACTTTTTCGTATTAAAAAAAGTTGCAATTATCGATAACCCCGTACTTTTCTCACTCCCCACTTACCTGGTCCCGCTGTGCTCATCCAGCGTCATGTCCGTGTTCCAGCGTCGTCCTCCAGCGTCAATCTCCCTCTCCAGC
>NC_092858.1:105318886-105346604 GCF_032062135.1 Pyxicephalus adspersus
AAAAAAAAAATTTCATGAAAACCTGTAACGCTTTTGGTACAGAAATCTAGACATCAGTGTAACGCCCAGGTGGTTAAAACAGGGGTGTCAAACTCAAATACACAGTGGGCCAAAATGAAAAATTTGGACAAAGTCGTATTGAAAAAATATCTACAACTGAGGAAGGTCGCTAATGAATGTCAACAGAGGAGGGGGTGCTTCTGGGTCTGGATTGACGCGCCAGCAGAGCATTCTGGGATTTGTAGTATTAGCAGTGCATGCACTGTCTACTGGCAGGCCACCTCTAGTAGACATTTGGTATTTTCTCGCGGGCCAAATATAATTACAGCGTGGGGCAAAATTGGCCCGCCGGCCTGAGTTTGACACCCCTGTATTAAAATGTAAGTATTTTGTACTTAGTTAGAATTTTTTTTAGATGCTCCTGCTTGTTTATGAGGCTCCTAAATGATTATTTGGGCCACACCTTCAATCAGTGAAACTTGGAATGAATCTGGTCCAAGATTAAAAACATTTTCTGGATCACCCAGCTTCACTGAACGTGTATACTCTCCAGTCTTGGAGAGCTTTAAAAAATCGGGCCCTTTGTGCATGGTTGTTGGCCACTAGTAGATGTAGCAGTGCCTCATGTCTAAAAGCGGTACATTGTTTTGCATTAAAATTTATTTTACAGTATAATATAATAGTATAATTAAGTTTAGTATAATAGTATAAAACACAATAATAAAGAGTATAATAAACTTTAAAACACAAAATCATGTTAAAATAATAAATAAATAAAAATGTAATAATAAATTTAATAATAAACTTTGACATGATTTTGTGATTCAAACTTTATTATACTATTATTATACTATTTATTATACTTTGAGACATAAAAAATCCAGAGTATAGCAGTAAATACAGGTATTTTGTATTGAATGCAGTACAAAATAATTTGAAATTGGCGCCGCGTCCCTAGCAGTGGCTGTACGTGCCAACGTCACCGGGAACTCCCGGGGAACGTCAGGGCACTCACCAGGGGACAGGTCAAGAAAGAGGACGCGGCCAGAGGATGGCAGGACCCTGGAAAACGCCAATGGGACCAGGTAAGTGTTTGTTGTTTTACTTTTTAACTACCCCAAGTGCGACTTGGGGTTATCGCTTTCAGCAGGTTTTTTTTACCCCGAATCACACTCTCACACTGGAACCTGCTTCAACATAATTAGGCTGGTACAGGTCCTGCTTTGGGAATCCTTTGATTTCATTTAATTTAATTTCAGTCTCTTTTAGACTGTTCAATCGTGTGGTCTTCTTATGTAATAACCAAGCTATTACCTGGTTACTTGTCTGAAATCCTGAAGCTCATCAACAAGAGGTGTGGACTCATCATCTTCTCTACTAAGTTGTTGCATGTGAAAGGTATAACTCAGAAATACTTCTTCTGTCTGTTGACTCACCTGCTCCTCTGTAAGACAGCAAAAATCCAAAAAGTTTCCATAAAACAATACTAAATATAGTAACATATTATAGTGGTAGTAATACATGTTTTAACAATGAATACGGCAGAACCTCATGTAAAACTACAATTTGTTATTGCACGTTTAAACATTTGTTTAAATTATTTAGGACAAAGATTATTGTGTAAGTGCCTTGACCTAGGGGCAAGCAGAATTATTCTTTTACTGGTCCAAGTTCGGAGTAACAGCTTCTTCTTCTTCTTAAAAAACACAATACCAATAAGCCTAACCTCATGTGGACATCCCATGAGTACCATTACTGAAATTTTAAATCTTGATTTACAGGTGGCTTACCATCTGCGGTGAGTACAGCTGTATAATCTGTGGAATCTGATCCACCTCCTGTTGCCATGATTGATAGACTGAGGGGTCAGTGTGATCCTACAATGCAAACAATAACAATTAATTTTCTGCAGTTCTGCTAATATTAAAGAGATTCTGTCACCAACCTTAAAAATTGCAGGTAAAAGCAGAGAAAACTCGAGAATTTTGGATGGTTACTAGAGTTGCTTTTTTCAGTTACAGTTTGCCTTGTTAGAAAAAATGACTAGTCAAATCTCTAGCCTCCTCTCTCCTAGAATGTTTTTGCCCTTTCCACTTCCAGGAATGTCTAAATACTCTCTGCAATGGCCTAACATCTCCTCCCCTCCCCTACATAACCTTTTATGTACCAGAAAGGGTAAGTTATGTATACATGCTAGGTGATTTTTGCACAAACAATTGTGAATGTGAAACAATTGTGAAAAACCTAGCATGTGTACATCAATCCCCTAAGTCATTCATAAATCTTTTCTGGTGAATCATAAAAAAGACCAAGTGGGTCAACTGTTATACTTTCCTATGGATGGTGACTAGCAGGTTGCCTCCCACTTGTCCTCACCCTCCGCAGAAATATTCAGAAAAGATTGTTTTTAGTTGCATTAATGTAACGTGTATACAAAGCCTAAGAATATAGGAAAATAGTAATGAGTGTAAAAGCTGGAGTAAAAGCATAAGGAGATACTACAGAGTGCCACTCGAGTGACAAACTCCAGTCTGTTAGGGGCACTGATAATACTTTTAGGATGGTGGTGGCTGGCACCAGTATCAGGGACTTTGAATACCCATGAAGGGAAGGCTTTTACAGGTAAAAACCATTTATAATGTTAAATGTATATATAATCTTTTGGTAAGCTTTTTTAATGCAACTTCAAAATCAGGTAAGCAGTGACAGCAGTCAAAATAAAAATATAGATGATTTGTGTCATTTATTCTCGAAATAGTTAATGGCCTTGAGTAGAGAAAAGTGAGACAAGATTATTATGGTATTATTATTCATTTATATGCAATTCTGTCCTTCTACTGTAAATCAATATTTCTGTAAAGAACTCCATCTATAAAGCAGCAGTATGGCACAAGGAGGCTGATCTGTAATAGAGAGGGAATACTGCTATCTTCTTACTGCTATACCCTATACTCCAAAACCATACATCATAAAGAATTCCGTGACAGAATGAGAAATTGATCACAGAATTTGGTACATTTTTCAAAACATTTGACTACCGTGTACTATTTAAAAAAAAAAATAATTCTGGTAGCAATAGCTAATAAAGCTATTGGAGCAAAGTTTGCACTCAAACAGCTTCACCAAAGCGTAGAAGTGGCAATATGGGTCCAATTAATATAGCTCTCCAAGATTAAAGAGGATAAACTATCATGGGGAACCTGGGTGATCCAGCAAACCTAAAAATCGGTTGCTATTAGTTGGCAAACATTTTCAGTCCTAGACCAGATCCATTCCAGGTTTGCTGGATCACCCAGATTCACCAAATGTGTCTAACAGATGGGTGATTTGAAGAGAACCTGTCACTTGCACTATGCTATCACATAGGGGCTTTTCAGTTTTTAGTTCGAAACAATAAAGTTTAATAAATTAAGGAAAAAAAAAAATGTAAAAGGTCACTGCTTATGTATTCACACACAAGCACATGTATGTGTTTGGTATGATCACACACAAAAATATCAAATAAGCCACACAGATTACCGGTAAGTGTTCTCACTCATGGCAGAGCAAAAGCAATATTTCTACATTCTAGGGGTCATCATTAATTGTTAAATTAATGACCTGCAAAGGTTCTTAAAGCACTGATGGGCAAATTTGTATACAGTAGTTTTTCTTAAGGCTTGACATGGTATGTTTTCACTTGACCAAACTCATATTTTATGTTTGGATAAAAATGGGGTCTAAATTTAGAACTAAAAATGACGCAGTATTTGAAAAGAAAAAAATTGGTCTGGTTCCTACAAGGTAACTTGTATACTACAGTGATATCAGGTATAGGTCAGGTAGAGATACTACAAAATGTGAAGAGTAAAAATTCTGAAAGTAGAATTATTGATGAGACTTATCATCCTTATGATTAATCCTATGAATATAACATTTTAATATAAAAAAGAGAAATAAATAGTGACCATCAGAACATATCATGATCTGATCTTCCTGAACAGTTCATTGACTGAAAGTGGTAACAGCAAAAAGATAAACTTACTAGATTTTAGAAAATTATACCAATGTGTTTGGGACTATCTGGAATCAGACTCTGTACCCAAAGTATCCAATTAGAATTTAGCATACTAGTGTTGTTTAAACTAACACTGGTAGGATTGTACAGATTACTCCATGTTGTGTTCCTAATGTATCTAAACCAATAAAACAAACAAACACTGTGCATCTAAGCTGAAACAAAAAATATTATACTGCAGGTTACCAGTCCTTATATTTGGTGGCTACATTACTTTTATTTTTTCAGGTTTTTCATTACATTTTCACCTAGTAATCCTATGAACAGCATACTTATTGTCTCTGGGCAGCTACATTCACTGCTCAACTATATCTGTAGAGGGGGCAATGGTTATCAAACAGGTTGGCTGCAAAAAAATTACAATTTTCAGCTACCCACCTTCCCCACCACCCTCCTTGACCAATAATAACCCACACAGCCCATCCAAAAGTTTATATGTGAGTAAACACATCACCTTTTCAAAAACATTGTTTTATGCTTTAGTTCTGAGGTGAGAAGGCCAATTAATTTCTGACAACATTCACATGTATTTGTATTTGAATGAAAGTACACTTTACATTTATAGTTTATCATTTTGGTTTTTGAAATATTTGCTGATTACAGCAATTAGTCTTGAAGAACTATAGTGGAGGACATTGTACTGCAATATAGCCAACTGATAATGACATTTTTCAGTACAACAATGCCAAGTATTAGAGAACAGCCACCATTGCACTATGCTTGGCACAGGTATTGTTGTGAAAGAACACCAGCTTAGACTTACTTATGTGCTGACGTTTTACAGGTTCCAAATGATATTCTTCAAGAAGCCAACACACACTTTTTTAAATATCTTACATAATGCATTACTGGAATTGGAAGACATACCAATTACTGATTATTACATGAGGCAGCTCCATGTTGTTAGGGCAAAAGACTGATACTGTAACTGCTTGCTACCTGTAAGTACCAGGTGCCCTTCTGGTGTAGCCACTGGTTAGTCATTACTAAAGTAAGCTGTTTTGTGTTACTTTTTGGTGAAGGGATGTCATTTTCATTTGTCTCAGCCAAAATAAATAGACTTAACTGAAGTGCCGCAGTGTTCCACATTGTGCCAATCCCCGGTGTTCCAATTGCAATTCCTAAAATACAGTTTGAGGGCAATGTACATCTGTATTTTATAATTGCAGTTTTTTTTTTCCATTTATTGTGTCGTTCCTTTTGAAAGATAATAAATGATGCCAAATATATTTATATATAAACAGACACACACACACATACATTCACTCTGCCAGTCAGTGAAATTTGCCAATTGGTAATACTGTTGGCTGAGAGCAAAGAAAAATATATCTTTATTACTGAGACCTTACATTTAAAGCTATGTGAAACTTTGTTTCCATTAGCAAACATTTACTGGATCCATTATAACTGAATTTTGCAATACCCGAGTTCCGTAAGTTATCTATCTCAGTTTTACAGCTGCTGCAATGCAAAAGGAACTAATGACAAATCCAATATATCTGGGATCCCTAAAGTAATGCTTTTTTAACACACAATTAAAATATTGACATGCACAGGCATGCTCTACCTATTGCTGCTGTGTGAAAGTAGATAAACCTGTTCTCTTGTATCTCTACATGATGCATTTTTATACACATAATTTCATGACATACTATTCTGTCTAATAAATAAAAACCAGTGCAAAAATCAATACTTTCTCCATTTGCCTGATCCAGACTTGTAGTCATTCAGCTCCAATTTTAAAGAATAAAAAAAGAAGCAAAGTTCTTTTTTTAGGCTACCAGTTCAGGACTAAGGGATTTCTCACAGGTGGAGGGGAGGTACGAGCTTTTATTATGCTAATACCATACCAAGAGCTTTAAGCTGAACTTCAGCCTTACCTATTTTCCTCTCCTGTATGAAGGGGAAAAGTTCAATAGAAAAGAACAATAGAAGCTGCAGCAGGTATCCTGCCTCCATCATTAAGCTATATCTCACTGATCTGTCTACATCATTTCACTTTCTCTTGTCAGTCACTAATCTAAAAGAAGCAGAGTATACACAAAACAATGTATATCATCCTCTCTCATGCCAAACTCTGTGAGCGCTCACTCCACCTGTCAGTATGAAGTAACACAGGACTATGATACACTCCCATAGTTATCTCAAATCTGTGTTTAGCCAGCTAGTCAGGAAGCTGTGAACATGCACATGACACTGTAAAAAGGCCCGATTGGCTGCACTGTCAGTGTCCTCCCCAGAAAATTTTTAAGCCGGGTGGGAATAAGCTGTAGGCGGGTGGTGGCCACTGTATTGTGACCCAACTTTTCAGTAACCACCCAAAAACTGACGGTGGTTACTGAAAAGTGCCAAGTAGGCTCGGGAGAACAATGACTGTTATAAACACAATTTGCAATAACTGCAGAGCCATAGGTCTCCACATAATGATGTTTGACAGAAGAGCAATTGACCTCCCTGGTGGTATGATTAATGAGGATTTTTAAATGTAAAAGTGGTACACCTGCCTAATGGTCCCGCCCTCCAGCTTAAGACTCGAAAGCTCCAATGTTCACACGCCGGGGACGCAGATGCCGACTGGGTATCGCCAGATTACCCAGCATCGCCAGGGGGACGCAGATGCGGGGCATGGCTGCAGGACGCCGCAGAGACTGCTGGAGGACGCCGCGGGGACTGCTGGAAGACGCCACTGGAATGTGGGAACCAGGTAGGACTTCGTAAGCTCCCTGGCAACTCAACTCTGAGAGTGGCTCAGGGTTAACGCTTTTGGTATGGAATATCCACCCCGAACCACACTCTTAAATACCGCCAGGGAGGTTAAAAACAAAGACTGGGAAAAAAAAGTCTAGCTGCATTAGCCGTATATGTCTGTTGTTGACCAGTTGGACAGCCCAGTCTACAGAAGGAGTTGGTGTAAAATTTGGACAGTCAATAATGGCAATAGGGTGCATAATAGTCAAGGTAATAAGGTGTGGAATAATGAATGTACCACGCAATGTAGAGGAGTGTGGAATGGGGAGTGTACAGAAAGAGACCGCTTTTAATTGGAATCATACAGTGTAGCAAACATCAAAAAGATCAATGTCAACTGTACAACAATCATAAAAAAGCCTATTCAATATGTGCAGCACAGAGCGAACTGGAATTGCACAGTGCAGACCTATACTGACCACTTGGATTACAAATTATGTAAGCAACAATAAAACGTTCATACACAAACATTTCCCAACTTGTGGTGGGATCAAATATCTTTTTGTTATTGACAAAAGAGGAAAAATTGGTTTATCTCATTGTTTCCCCTCCATTGCAAGCTACATATCAGGGTTGAGAATAGCAATGGCAACCATTATGATTTTTGGTAAATATCCACTGTTTTGACCGAAGATGTGTTATAGGAAAACATTTGTTTTCCATTGATATTGTTGATTTTCACTGACACTAGAAGGGAATAACATTGATTATTAGGTTACAATTGCAACTCTCAAGTGATGGAATATATTATAATATAAACAGACAGTTCTTGATATGTTGGAAGTAGGAAAAGTAGACAATGTAAAAATCTGAGTAACTTGACAAGGATCACATTGTGATAGAAATATGACTGGGGTTAGTCTATCTTCAAATCAGCAGATCATGCAGGGCATTCCCACTATTAAGTGGTTAGTACCTACTTCAATTGGTCCGAAGAAGGAGACCTGTAAACTGGATACAAGGTTATGAGCATCCATGGCTCACTGATGTATGTGCAGGTGCATGAGGGCCCCATCTGGTCAAATTGCACAGAGGAGCTTCTGTAGCACAAACTACTAAAAAACAAAAGCTAACTATGAGAGAAAAGTTTCCAAATACATAGTGCATTACAGCTTGCTGTGTTCTGGGCTATGTGAACACAGACCAACCAGAATACCCATGCTTACCTATATCCACTGCCAAACGCACCTACAATGGGCATGTAAGCATTAGAATAGGACCGTGGAGAAGGGAAAGAAGGCGCCCGATACATTTTGTCTTCATTTATAACATGTTGATGGCTGAGTGCATTTACCATTTAACCAGAAAGAGAGGGATGCAGGACGCACTGTGTTATTCACTGTTGAGAGCATGTACTTTGGTAATCATGGCTGTGACGTTGACAGCAATATTTGAGCATCCACAGTTAGCTAAATATGCCAACTCCAAAGTCCTGTTAGTAATAAAAAAATATATTAGAAAGACCCCATGGGAACAGTTTACAAGACTGGTGTTATCAAGAAAGCTTAGAGAAAACTCATCAGTAAAGAGTAAAAGTGGCACTGCATTTAAGTGATCTTATTAAAGTGTATGAAAACCCCTTACCATGAAAAAAAAAGAATACAATAAATTTTAAAGTGAAAGCATTTTGTTTTATCTGTTTAATAAGTTAATAAACTATTGTGATCCCTATAGATATCAAGTAAGTATGTTATCTCTGGGACGTATAAACCACATTCCCCTATGTTATGGAAATGAGGAGTATGTGTTCTGTAGCACTATTATTAATATTATTATTATTACACGGTATTTTTATAGCTCCATCATATTACGCAGCACTGTACAAAGTCCATAGTCGTGTCACTAACTGTCCCTCAAAGGAGCTCTGAATCTAAAGTCCCTTCTATAGTCATATGTCATTAATGTAGTCTAAGGTCAATTTTAGGGGGAAGCCAATTAACCTAACTGCATGTTTTTGGGATGTGGGAGGAAAGAGGAGTACCCAGAGCAAACCCACGCAGACACGGGGAGAACCTGCAAACTCCATGCAGATAATGTCCTGGCTGGGATAGCCACCGTGCTGCCCTCACTAACAATTTTCTTCCTAGGGTGGTAAAACTGTCTGTACATTATACAGTACAGTGAGTTTGGCTGCGTACACACTTTATATTTTTGTCGTAGGAAAGGATATTTCACAATTCTTTCCAACGACAAAAGACTGAAAGATGCATGAATGAGTGATGTACATACAGCGCCATTCTGCTCTATGGAGAGGGGAGAACGAGCAAGCGGCACCCTTCTGTGCTCTCTCCCCTTCATTTGCATTCCAGTCGTAAGTCTTTTGTGGATCCCCCAGGACGGATCCATGAACAACATCGGACGGCCATTGTACACGTCTAACAAACGAACGAGAATCATCTGACGTGTGTACGTAGCCTTAAGCTGGGTACATACTTCCATTAATTATCGTTGGAAACAAACGACGGATCGCCCGAAAATCCTTCACAAAAAAGGTGACCAACGACGCCGATGAACGAGGATTGTCATTGGAAATGAACGACTGTCACAACGGATCTTATTGGCCAACAATCGTGCGCTATCTATAGTGTGTACAGTCGTTCAGTGATTGTGCATATTTCTGCAATACACTTTCTCCTTTACGTGTCACTCCTTGCATCGTTCAAGCGATTGTAACTAGCGTGTGTACACTATTGGTGGATTATATTTGAACGCTTGTATCGTTACAGCATGTACAGAATTGTGCACAATACGATCGTTCATATATAATTGTGCATATTCATTGATCGGTCGTAATCGTTTGTTTTCTAACGATAATTATTGGAAGTGTGTACCTAGCTTAAGTGTTATCACACTAGGACAGTGCACTGCTGGCAGGATCACCAATTAAAAATTAAGGAGAAGCCTATAAAATAATGATTAATGAAGCGGCTATTTTTTAATGGGTGGTGGACCTTAATGAATCTATGGTAGCAATATAGATACGGTATAGATACATACATTGTTCAGTGCACTACCGTGCGAAAAGATGCCGCACGTCATCATATTAACCTCCTGGGCCGTTCATTTCTGACCGGATTTTTATGTCTAAGTACAGTATAATATAATAGTATGAGTATAATAAAGTTTGAAACACAAAATCATGCCAAAATATAAAAATTAAAAAAAAAATATTATACTCATACTAATATATTATACTGTAAAATACATTTTCATGAAAGACAATGTACTGCTTTTAGACAAATAAATTCACTGTATTGCATTCTACACAGTTATTTTGTATTGAATGCAACACAAAAAGATTTGAAATTCCCTCCGCGCCCCGATGCAACAGCCGCACGTACCAACGTCACCGGGAACTCCCGGTGACTCATCAGATGCAGAAGACACCTGCTGGAGGATGCGAGAGAACGGGGATCGTGAGGAAGGACGCTGGCGAATCAGGTAAGGCTCTATTTACTATTGTTTTACATTATTTTAGCTACCCTTAGTGTGATTCTGGGTTACCGCTTTCAGCTTTTTTTTTTTTTAACCTGAGTCAAACCCGGGGTTATCGCTGAGGAGGTTAAAAGAAGGGAATAAACTTGTTTGTGTACCTTTGTACCACATCACATGGCATAGGGCTGCAAAGTGGGGTAATATTGTTCTTACAATCAAAATCGTTAAATCAAAATTTAAGAATTGTTCTTAAAATGAAAACAGTAGGACTCTATTTATAGTCTCATATAAAGCAAGATCCTGAGCAGGCAGAGGGTGAGAGAGAGGCCATGTCTCTTCTGCAAAAAAATAAACGTACCTGCCTGATTGCAATTAGTTAACAAAACACACCTCTCGTCGCTCCTTTGCTATCACTTCTGAGTTCATTTGGTTAACTTGAATTGCCAGGCTTAAATGATGTAACGCCTATGTATTTGCACAGGAGTTCATTTATTCCCAGCAGCCAGATATGTGTTACTATACACATATATGCAGCTTCATGTACATTACATAAAAGATTGCAAACATACATAATGTATTTTTAATTACAGAGTAGACATCACCTGTCCCTTCTGCAATTAAGAACCTGCCTGTTAACATCTATTTTAATTTTACCTTTACTTCTGCTTGTATCACCTGCCTGCCATGTTGTTTAGGTCCCCCTGGTGCCATCAAAACAGCTTTTGTTGACTTGTCAAGGCGAAGACTACATAACCTGTGAAAGTCACCTGTGTTACCTGGCACAAAGATGTGGTAGTAGATAAGTCACACTGCGGCTGCGTCTGCCACCTTCCCATAACGCATGCTGTTGTCACCGTTTCCTCAAGAAAAACAGCCAAAAAAAATGTGATTCATCAGACCAGGCCATGTTCTACCAATGCTCCATTGTTCATTTGTGATGCTCACATGGCCATTGTAGGTTCTTTTCAGTGGATTGGCAACAGTATAAGCACTCTGAGGCTCTGTGATCTGTATCCATTTTTTACAGCCAGCATGATGTTTTTTAGAAATTTCTGTTACAGTTACTTTCTGTGGAATGTTATCAGACAGACAACTTTTGGTATGTGCTAAGCATACTGAGGATGTCTCAGAAGAGCTGCTACTTTGGTGATGCTCTTACCTCTATCCATCACTTATACCAATACTTGTGCAGGTTGTGCAGATCCTTACCTAGTGATCCTACTTTCTTTTAACCTTCATCAACCATTACCTACCAAATAAATTCCACCTCTAGACTGGTTCTATTATAGTGACCAGAAAATAAACATTATCTTCATCACCTGCCAGTGGTATCAATGGTATGGATGATCAATGTATATACTCATACTAGGGCACTAGCAGAAAGAATTACCAGTTCCATTAAATACCCACAGATTAAGAAAAGATTTATACCTGCAACAGGAGGAATGGTACCTGTCACAGTTCCTGGCATCTGGCACCTTGTTAGCCAATCAGCTGCTTATACTACAGCAACACTTCCTAAAGAACCGGCATTTGCAGATTTAACAGTGACAGGTACTGAACAGGTTCATTGCTGCCCCCATTCATTCTCTATTGGGATGCTGGTCACTGGCATGAAAAAGCAGTAACCACACTGCAACCTCACCGCCTGTCTGCACATTGCCTAAAGGTATGTGACTGTATACACCAAAAGTTATTGTTTCATCAGCAAACAGCAACAGGAGAAATGCAAATAATAATACTTTTTTAGTTTCACTTCTGACATCTTTACCAATACATTGAAGTGTAAAGCAATTTTAATATCAATGCAAACATGAACCATGACCTACACTATATGCGTATATATATATATATATATATATATATATATATATANNACACACACACACATATATATATACAAATATATATAGTACACCACATATCAGAGATGTCTCATCTCACTATGGCAGGCTTGTCCCTGATTGGACGCACTGAAGCAGAAGCACAGCGCGCTTACAGATGCGCCTTGCAGATGTACCACATAAAGTTTCCTCAGGACACAGTGCAGCTGCTTCCATCGCACATTTATCTGTGTGACCCCCGAAAGTTATCTCCTGTACAGAGCGGTATGTCACCCACTCACCCTAAGACTCCACAGCTGTAGATGACGGAAGACAGACACTGCGAGCCCACGCTGACTCCTTCCTGGAGGATGGCAATGGGGCTGGGCGGAGTGCTAACCTCTTCACTGCCGGGCCGGCTGCGTGCACCCAGGGGAGGAGGAGGAGGCCATGTGTGAGAGGAAATGATGTGGGGGCTTCAATCACCGCTGTTTACACATGGGGGAGGAGGACAGGGGCTGTGCTCCACCGGGAGGGGGGGCGGAAGCAGTTTGTGTATGTGTGCAGACAAAGCTACAACGGAATACATTAAATATGATGTTTCACTATATATACATTTATCTATCTCTAATAATCTGTCTATTATCTATTCATTTCTCTGTCTTACTACTATTGCTCATCAAAAGAATATGAACTATTTTAGTATGCTGACCTCTGTATATCAGCCCCAAACGGATAGCAGGATATCTTTTAATGAGGTAATTGATTTCAAGGGGTTTATTTATCAAAGGAATGGGGATTGTTCTCTAGGCAAAGTGAATATTCACTGACCTGAACTTATTTAGAAGAGTAGTATCTATCAGCAATAGAATACCAATCTCCTGTAATTTAATTTAATAAATCAATATGGAGTACATTCATTATATTGATATCTTTCACTAAACCAGATTGATTTTCATGGTATTGTACAAAAGATAGTGGATTTTACAAATTTTTGTTTTTTTTTTCTTCTCCCTGGCGGTCTGATTCTGTCCGTATTTTTATGTCAAAAGCGGTACATTGTTTTGCATGGAAATTTGTTGTTTAATATTATAGGTCTGTAATTCTTAGGAATGATTCCCAGGAATGAAAAAGTTTGAAACGCAAATCATAAATA
The DNA here is from genome assembly GCF_032062135.1 of Pyxicephalus adspersus. NCBI lineage: Eukaryota > Metazoa > Chordata > Amphibia > Anura > Pyxicephalidae > Pyxicephalus > Pyxicephalus adspersus. The sequence goes on from NC_092858.1 coordinate 105,332,106, forward strand.
TATAAATATGTATTATAATAAAAATATAATAAATAATGATAAAAAATAATGAATTTAATCATTTTATTAAAAAAGTAAAAAAAAAAATTTGTTTAAACAAGTGTACAATAATAGTATAAACTTTTGGATTTATTATTTATTTGGATTTTTTTTTAAACTTTTTTGACTGTGATCAATGTTTTAAAGGTTTCCCGCCAGGCCATGCCTCACCAGCGTACCGACGCTTCCCGCATCACATCGATCGAGCTAGGAATGTGATGCAGAAGCCGGCCGGGGTTCACTAGAGAATGCAGCTGGATCTAGAGGAGCAGGTAGGATTTTTTTTGTTACCCCGAGTGTGGCTCGGGGTTACCGCTTTTGGTACATAAAATTCACCCCTAGCCACACTCGGGATCACTGTCAGGGTGGTTAAGGCTGGGTCTACATGGATGGTTTAAAAAACATTCAAAATGTAAACGTTTCTACCACGTTTATATGCCATCTTATGCACTTTTACAAGCGTTTTAAAGCTTTCCCTTAAAACGATAAAAAATTCTTTATAAGAGGTTTACTTTTAACCCTTTCAGGGAATAAGTAACCCTTTCATAAAATCTCTTACTCATTCCCTCAAAGGGTTATTATTATTAATATTATTATTAAACAGGATTTATATAGCGCCAACATATTACGCAGCGCTGTACATTAAATAGGTTAAAAATATGTGTAAAAAATAAGATGAGACTTTAATGTTAAAGTAATTTATTAAATGTGTGTGTTTTGTGTTGACTTTGTTAAACTATTTTTTACAGGTTATCCCACAATGAAAGGATGATTCCCATGGCTGCATTCATGACATGAGCACAGCCCTGGGACTCCTAATAATGTGGGATCCCCAGGCTCTAAAGGGCTAAATGAGGACAAGTCTCCCCATTCAACTATAGTGCTGAATGGCTGAGACGAGGGAAACCCCAATGATGCTTGAGCCGTCATCAGGGTTTCTTTTTCCTTTTCCTTTATCAATAAACGCATGCCACTTACTCAGAAAACAAGTGACCCCAGCATCATTCCCTTGATCTGCCTCCAACAACTCTCTATATAAAATTTGTAACAAGGAAGTTTTGGTATCGGAAACTAGCGGGGGACTGGTATATACCCACAATGCCATAATAGCTTACATAATAACAAACATATGCTGGCCCATCTTCTAGTCCCACTGTTTAGACCTACAGCTATTGTATCTTCCCAATTACCGAAGATACATAAAAATGGATCAAGAGGGATCGTGCAACCCGTAATCCTTGCAATACATCTAATTACGCGTTGCCAATACAAAGAAATTATTGAACAAAACCACAAATTATATTAAGAGAACACCTATGGCCCTTATATTTTTGACAACTCTTTACTTGGGGCAATTCACTTGAAGACTGTGAATAAATAACTTTGTATGCCCTGTGCATCAGTTTAAATTGGGTATCCCACCAATTTTCATTAGTCATACATTTATGAACCAATAAATACCCAGACAGTATTTTCTCCACCACATTAGAACAAGGAAAATCTTTGGCTCATTGTTTTACATTAGTAATTACCAAAGATGGTAAATAAAAAGATTGGAGAAATGAGTAAACTGCGGATATAGAGGGTACCGGTAAGCAAAGTAGTTTATCATACACATTAGAGTGAAATGTACCCAAATAATCAGTAACCAAAGACTTTCCATATTGATGTATCTGCGTAACATAAATAGGGTGTACTGACCAGTCCAGCAAAGAGTATTTATTTTTCAAAAATAGCGGGCAATATTCCAGAAAAATCCGGTTTGATCAAATCTCTATTTGAAGACCAGAAACTGCACCAAATTGTAAAAATAAATCATGCAAACACGGTAGGTCTATATCCGGCCTTGAAGTAAACAGTAATATATCGTCTGCAGAAAATGCAGAACGGATCTCTTGGGTATGAAACCGCACCCCATGTAAGTTTCTGTATTTTCAATAACTCGTACTAATGGTTCCAAAGCAAGGTTAAAAAGTGGCGTCCACGGGCATTCCTGTCGAGCACCCCTTTCCAATAGTATGGTGTTAGATAAAAACCAGGAATACTAGTTTGCGCGATATGAGATTTGTACATTTCCACCAACAGTTGATAGTAAGGCCCTCTCAGTCCTATTTGACTAAGCACTTTAAAAAGCCATTGCAGATTTAATATTGTCAAAGGCCTTTTCTGCGTCTATGCCCACCATCGCCACATCTTCCGTAGGATGTAACTTAGCATATTCCCATGGTTCCCTTGCCACATATCTGGATACAACTGGTCCAAGAGGAGGGAAATTTCCTCTCTAAGCATTTTATAAAATTCAATCGTATACTCATCTGGGCCGGGCTCCTTTCCCATGGCCATTTGACCTATAACTAAATGTATTTCCTCAATAGTAACTGACGGCATCAATTCATGGTATTTGATGGTGTCAATAGTAATTGACACCATCACCACATCTTCCGTAGTTTGTAACTTGGCATATTCTAATACAGCCAGATCCTTCCTGATATTTGTCATTCTTCCTTTGACAAAGCTCACTTACACCGGTGATATTATTTGTGGGTGAAACTTGGCCAATCTATCCGCCATAATTTAAGATAATATTTTGGCATCAATATTTATTAATGAATTAGGTCTGTAGGATTTCGCGTATCTGGGATCTCTATCTTTTTTAGGTAACACCTTAATATATGATTTCTTTCCAGTCAGGAAAAAATGGGTCCCTTGCCACATATCTGCATACAACTGTTCCAAGACGAGGAAAATTTCCTCTCCAAGCATTTTATAAAATTCAATCGTATACTCATCGGGGCCTGGCTCCTTTCTCATGGTCATTTGACCTATAACTGAATAAGTTACAAAAGGTTTAACTAAGTTTGCCATCATTTTCACAGATTTATTTCCATATTTATGATTTTTCAAATCTATAAATTTATACTTATATTGTTCATATTTCGTCAGCCAATGGTCAAACTGGCGTTTTGTTTATTGCCATTAATTTCTATTTTCCGCAGCTGGATTACAATTAAGGTGGCGTTGGGCAAGTCTCAAATTATTTAAAGAATGCAAATATTGAGAATGTGTTTTACGTTTCCTACTTGCTGTAAAGGCTAAAATTTACCGCACAAAAATGCTTTACCTGCTTCTAAAAATAAAATAGGATCAGTGGCATGGGCGGAATTATTGGTTGTGTATTCCAGCCATGCCGCTTTAACAGTAGCTTGAAATTCCATATAATAGTGTAAATAAGATAGAAAAGCGCCAAAGATAGGCATCTCCTCTAGGAAATGCGTCATGTACATATAAGGATATTGGCTTATGGTCAGAGACCACCATTTGGTGAAAATCAGGCAAAACAACATAAGGCAATAAAGAAACTTCTGTCTCCATACATCCTTCAATTGCATAGCATGAACAAAATCATATAAATATGTGGATTATTGTAGCTCCTTTGATGAGTTTGAGTTTAAAAAATGATGGGGTAACTTTCTATTCCGATCAATATGGACTATCCTTTACTATTTTATAGGGACTAAGATCTTTCATAATCCTTACGGATAGATTTTGAACAAAAGAGTGTAGGGGAGTTTGGGGCATACACATTGTATAAAAATTTGGATTTATCATATAGCTCCACCTAAATACTAACTATTCTCCCCTCATCAGAGGAGTAATAAAGAACTTTTCCTGGAAATTTTTTGTGTGTCAGAATTAATACACCTGCCTACATCCCACAGGTGGAGATCCAGAAACCTAACCCACCCATAATTTGCGTATTCTGTGAAAATCATCTGTACTCAAATGTGTCTCCTGAAGTAACGCATATCAGCTTTAAACCTCTTTGACTTACGCAATATCTGCATTCGCTTTTTAGGGGGCCTCAGCCCCTTCACATTCCAAGAAACTATGCTCATAGATAGATAACAAAAACGGTAAATAGCAAATCAACTTGCATCTGGACAATGACAAAGGAATCCACTTGCAATTCTCGTAGATACCCACTTATCCAATAGGCATCAGAAAGGTCAAGTGGGTCCTCCTCCACAAGTAGGGGGGAGGAGCCACATGAAACATCATTAACATGTACAATCAGGGTCATTAGGCTTTGAGTATGTTGAGATAATTAATAATAAATCCTTTGAAAAAAAATAAATACAAAACATGCTGCTGAAAACACTGACAACAAAATAAAACATCAAGTGCAATTTCCACTCAGGGATTGACCTTCCTTGTTTTTAGTAGTTTTCCGATAAATGGAAAAAAAAAGACAGAAACATATTGTGTACCAGGCTCACACCCTGGGGGTAGTATTAAAATATTAATTTGTAAGATTTTAGTGGTGTACCTCATATATATATAGACAGAGTCACTCTATCAAAAATTTTTCTTTAACCAAAATTAAAGCTAAAGCCTTGACTGTAAATATTTACTATTCACCCGCTGACTTCACATCACTTATTTCTCTCACTAAAAGTCTAGGATCCTGAACAGTAAAATTCCTAGCAGTCACTTATGTAACTTCATTTATTTGTCAATTGCTTATTACTTTCCAGCCAGGAATATTGATTCAAAGGAGGGGCCTTTTTAGTGGTGGTTTTATCCATTGTGCATTTCAATTTCAGTGGAGGTATGCGTTTCTCTGACGACAAATCTTTTGGCGAATGCACCGAGACTGGAGGGAAGATGGTCTTGGCGATGAACCAGAAATATGTTCTTGCAGAAAATGTTTGGCTTCTTCTGCTGAAGTGAAGGAGTGACTTTGTCCCTCCAAGTTGCGTACATGTAAAGTGGCAGGGTTTATGTTTAAAAAGTTCCGAACATACTGCATGAAATAATTTGCGTTTGTACGTAACTTCTGCAGAATAGTCCAAAAATATGAGAACATATGAGTGAGCATCCAGAAGTGGTGTTTAAAGGCCTGTAAAATTTTAGATTTATCATTGTAATCAAGGTATCGCACTATGACCAGCCATGGTAACGCTGAATCCATACGAGTGGGCCCCAAACGATGCGCCCTTTAAACTTTGCATTCCTGATCCAGACCTAAAAGTGAAGGGATAGTACTAGCACATAATTTCAGCAATTGTGAGGGTTTTACTGACTCAGGTATTCCTATGATGCGGAGGTTATTTCTGCGTGCTCCATTTTCTAGTTCATCAATTTTCTCTGCCATTGTGGTGGATTTGGTTTCTAAAGTAGATAATTGAACTTTTGCACCAAATGAATCATCTTCCAATTCGGAAATCCTGGCCTCTGGATTGGTGATTTTAGTGGCATGTGTTTGGATTTCCTGACGGATTGCTTGCAGACCCTTTTCCATAGCTTTATCAATTGCCATTTGTACAGTGGGTGTAAGAAGTGCTGCCACTGCTTGTGCAATATGAAAGTGCTCAGCAGAAATAGATACAGGTTCCTCACCTGACTGTAAATCAGCAGGGAGTAAGTCAGAGAGCGAGTCCCTCGTGTCTTCTTGGCTGGCCGCCATCTTGTCTGCAGCAGCAATGTCTTGGTCTGTTCTGCGAGTGGGCTGTATGGAACGCGGAGTCTTCGATCTGGTCAGGAATTGATCCATCCATGGTTCTGGCTATCTGCCAATGCCTCCAGTTCAGCTGTCGGCGGGAGCGGATGAGGTACAGGGCAATATATACCCTCAAAGGGTGACTGAGCCTACATGAACCTACTGTGCTACATCAGGTGCCATGTTTACATTTCCTAAAACATTGCTAGGAGCGTTATCTATAACATTCCAAAATGCACCTCAAGGAAATGCCCTGGTGTAGATTAGCCCATTGGACTACATGGGAATTTCAAACATGGGTCTTTAAAAGCCTCAGGTTAAACGCTGGGGAAATTGTCCGTGTAGATTCAGCCTAATATTGCAATAATTGTTTTCATACAATTTGATATGACACACACAATTACACACGAACAAACACAAACTTTTTAAAACACAAGTCTCTTCTACTATCTGCAATATGTAATAACTAGCTTGAACCTTTTGATACATGATGTAAATAGGGACCTGTACAAAAGGAAAAGTGTGTCAAAATGAGTCAGCACTAGTCTGGGGGAAGAACAACTATGATATCATATATCAGATATGTACAATTGTTGGGGTGGCCATGGTCACCCCAACAATTGTAATCATGAGGAATAAGAGGGAAAATCCCCCCAAAAATTGATATGTCACAGAGCAAGAGCTGTGGGAAAATGCTTAAGCAGGAAAACTTATTCCCACTATTTCCTCAAATTTTTTGTGTCCTGGACATACTATTGTGTCTGCATTACACAAAATTATAAGAACTCCCCCCAGTGGGACACAGAACACAAATATTTTTTTATTGAACAAAAGGATCTCACAGAACAGAAGTTAATAGGCAATACTAAACACGTGAAATATTTAGTAAAACAAATGTAAAGGCATAAGGGGTTATTGATCAGAGCCTAAAAGGCCAACAGAGTTATGTATTATCAACAAGAAAAACAAAAGGGTAACAGAAGCCCAGTTTTTTATGGTTTTCTCAGGAAGTGAGACAGAAATTTAGCTCTGTGTGTTCAATTTTGGGTTTTGAATTGAATAAGATAGGATAGCAGACAGAAAGCACAAAGAATAAAAAATAGAAACCAGTAGGAAAAGGAAAACAGAAAAAAAGGAAACAGAAAAAAAGGCAGGGATAAAGATGGAAGAGGCACAGCCTCCAGTAGTGCAGGTAGAGAGTAGAGTAAGCCATAAGGGCTGTTCCAACTAGTAAACTGTACTTCCTGCACCCTTATCCTGCCTCTCCCATCTTTTCCTTGCCTCTTCTTCAAGACCCATGGAAAGAGTGTCTTTGTTTTCCACAGAAGAGAAGAAAGCGATCCAGTGGAACCACCAATGGCAAAAGACTTTCCCGGTGCCTCAGAGAGTGGAGAGAAGATCCTCATCATCAACTGCAAAAAGTTTTGGCTATACCTACAGTATGAAACATAGAATTTAGCTTCAGGTATCTTTTGTAACATATCTAGAAGTAATTCCAGCATTTTATATGGTTTGCAGCTGAGGATCCTTTTAACCTCACCACCAGTTCTGTGATGAAGTTTGTGCCAATCCTTTAGGTGTGTATGTTAGTCACTTTTGGGGTTACCGCTAGGGAGGTTGATGCTGTAAACTATTGGCTGTGTTATGTGTTAAGTGTTATGTTTACCTATTTTTCAATTTTTGCCATCTTTCTATATGGCCCCTAATAGAAGTGCTTTTCAGAAACATAGTGTAATACACTGCTTTCACAATGTGTTTAAAGAGGAAGTAGCAGGATGTCATCTGTGATATCATCTCCATTTCCTGTCAGCTCCAGCCATGTTTAAACAAGGCAATGCTAATCCAGCCCAGCCCTTCATTGCAGAAAGATATTACTACAATAATCTCTTGTAAGCAGATAACACTGGGGAACGCATCTTTTGTTGAGTTAGATCTTACACTTGTTTTTTACAAGTTTTTGGGTGGTGAATCCAGAAAATAATCCCCAGTTTTTTGCTATCACATCCAGTTTTTTTGATACAGGGTACCCTTCAATTTTGTCAAAAAATTTACAAATTTTACATACAATGAAAAACTAATGAAATAATAAATTGAATGTACTGTTTATTTTAATTTCTTTTGTTCATACAAAGGATTTATTGTTACTCTATGACATTTTTGTTTTACAGTAAAACATTTGAAAATTAATCGGGAAAGCAGGTAAGGTTAAAAATTTACGCTTATAGCTTTTCTCACGGGCTCTGCTGTCCCACATGCACAGATAACAGGGATACTTGGTGTATCTGCGTTGCTGACCAATAAGGAAGCATACCATTTTAAGGTCAACACAGATGACCCAACTGTGTTGGTGATATTGCAACAACTCAAAGACTCTCTTTATGTCTGCATATTGTTCACAAAGAGAAACTAAATGGTCAATTAGGATTGACCCAAATATATTGCCATTGTGAAGGAGGACACACTTTAAGCTCTGCTTTAACCTATCAATGTTATAGATTGGAATTTCCAATTCCTCCATAAAACCAGGTATGTTATGGCAATACACAAAGCCACTGTAAAATCTAAAGTACTCTAGAAATGCAATGTCTCTGGTTCGAAAGTACGATACCTTCGTTCCTTTTTCAAGTAAGTTTTTCTTGCACAGTCTTGATGCTAGGAGTTCTGAAGCCTTCTTCGTTAGTCCCAAATCACTCAACTCATGCCGATCAAATCCCTTACAAACAGACACTCCTACAATTTTAAACTCTTCCTCATTGTTGTCACCTAGTTCATCACCATAATCATGTTCTTCAAAAGAGGGTAGTGTAATGAAAACCAGCACTGGGATTTCATCTGGGCCACTGGGAGTATAGCTGATGGTAGACTAGGATACTCTATGTTACATGTATTTTTCTTGTTATATCCTGAAAGTTTCATTATTCAGAACAGTCACTGAATGAATCTCCTTGCTCTCGCCAAACCATAGATATACCAAATGGCATCTTATCACATGTTCTCTTTGTCCACATCTGTAACCCTCGACACACTGCACACCCTATAAGGGGCCCAAGACTTATCTTGATCACCAAGTTTAACTTTAAAATATGCCAAATAGGCTTGATCTACAAATGTGCTGATGTTTGCCCTTTGACTGGGAATGGTGAAACTGCCACAGATATGACAAAATTAATCAGGGTTGTTTAGGCACTTACGACGAGAAACAGCAGAGCCAGACATGATCTAAAAGAAAGGAAACGTGTGTAAGTAGAAAAAAGTAGTTTTGCATATTCACTACGTAGAGCAGTGCACAACCTCGGACCACACTGTCTTGCGTGTAAATGAATAGCCTATACAAATCCACACTACAGTCGCATTAATATAAGCCGTAGAGAAAAAACCTGCCGTGATAGAAGAAAACTAACTGCACTTTCAGAATCAGCATACCTATTTTAGTGTAAATAGGCTTAAAAATTGAATTCAACAAAAAATGTGTTCAAAATTGTTCCCCAGTATATTAGCATAAATGTCTGTACAAGCTTTTATGAGCAGTTGAATGCAAGTTTATGGAGGCACTTGAATGGCAAAAGCAACCCTAGAAGCTACATGGAGTTTTAGAAACAAACCCTTGTAAAAAGCCTGCACCAAAACAGAGCTGTTCGTTTTCATGTACTCAATATTTTACACGCTTGCAGGCTGTAAAAATGCTTACAAAAGCCTGAAAAAAACAGGGGTCCCAACATGGACTAATATGAAAGTATTCTTATTTTACAAAATGCAATAAAATTTAATAAAATGTTCTTAATTTGCAACTGAATACTACAATAATAATACATTCATTGCTGCTTCAGAAGTCACTATTTATTTACTGATGTGATTTGTATTGGAAGATAAATCTCCCTTAATATAATCTTGACCCATAAAAAAATTGAAATAAAGTAAACACATCAAAATTTTACAAATTACAAGTATATGTAGGATTATATATCTTTGGCTCTCCAAGCTACATAAAAGTTGCTTTTGGAAATATTACAGGAAAGTCCTTATTTTAAAATGGCCCTATTTCTACCCAATTAAATGAAAAGAAATAAAAATATATGTATCCATATCTGCTACGAATATATAGTGCTATCTATCTTCCCCCAAAAAGGATATAAAATGTCTTTAGGTAAACTTATCAGCATAAACTTAAAAGGTACACAGCAAGATATGAAAAAACCCATCAAGGACTAAAACAGAAGAAGGGTAAAGGGTTTTAAAGTCATGTGATTAGCATACCCCCCTATGCTGGCTGCACATCTGCCACATTTTATGGCAATTTAGGGCTGTCCATAAACCAAGAACCCCAGCAAACTGCTTCTCTTGTTCCCAAACTATTTTCTTTTTTGCAATAATCCCATGTTGGAAAACAATGGTGCCAAGTTTTAAAGGGAGGTGAGAACAAAGATGCCTGTTAAGGAAGGGGGTAGGTAAAGGTGCCATGCTGGGGGGAATGTGTTGGAAGACAATGATGCTCAGGGGGAGAAAGATCAACTTTTGTGGGCTTGGATTAACCCTCCTGTTTATTCCTGGTGACATTGTTTTTTAGGACAACACCCTGAGAGAATAGTTCCTCATCTGCAGAGTCTCCTTTGCAAATCGGTACATTTGACATTTAAAAATACTTCTAATTTTACATTTCCCACTGATCCCGCCCCCGCATGCACGCAGCACGCACACATGTCGCATCCCCTGGCCTCACGTCTCTAACGTTCACACGCCGGGATGCGAGGCCAGGGGACGCAGATGCTGGGCCGGCATCACTTGAGGACACCACGGGCTCGTGAGGACTGAGTAAGTTCTCAATTCCACCTCGAGTGTGGCCCAGGGTTACCACAGAAATTTCACCCCAAGCCACACTCAGAAATACCGCCCAGGGGGTTAAGTAACAAAAAGGATTGCCTTTCCTACATTACACATAGATTGTAAGGGTTTTATGCCTCACGAATATGATTTTATGCCTCACGAATATGATTTATGTGGAACGTAAATTTATGTGGGCATAACTGTTCTTGTACATAGTTTGGGAGAAGCAAAGCCTTTATTAATCCTCGGTAACGATTATAGCTCTACAAAGCTTACTAATACTGTGACAATAGGCCTTATTTATTAAAGCACTCCAAGGCTGGAGGAGTTACACTTTCATCAGTGAAACTGGGTGATGGATTTCTTAAAATAATTTGCTATTTGCTAGCAAGTATTTTGAATTCTGGACCAAATCCATTCAAGGTTTGTTGGATCACCTAGTTTCACTGATGAACGTGCATCCTCTCCAGCCTTCGATAGCTTTAATAAATCAGGCCCACTGTGTGTTGTTTTGGATAAACATATATAGAATATTAGTAGAGATGAGTGAATCGAAGCTGACGAAGTGGAATTCGATACGAATTTCAGGAAAAATTTGATTCGCAACGAATCCGAATTTCTTCGTTAATCGTTGAAACGAATCGCAATTTTTTCTAAAATGGCAGCTACACGTGTGAGGATATGGGGCAAGGAACTCTGGGAAGGCGGGATGACCCATGATGCCATGCATGCAGCCAATCAGCAGCCAGCCAACCCTGTGATGTCACACCCCTTTAAATATCCTCAACCATCTTGGATTAAGACATTTTACAGCGTTCTGAGTGCAGGGCGAGACGTGTGCAGTCGCTAGTAGAAATCTCATTGTGCTAAAAAAGTTAAAAAACAATTTATAAGTGCAGGGAAAGGATAGGGAGGAATCATTTCACAGCATCTTAGTGCAGGGAGAGACGTCAGAAGGCGCTAGGGACAGTGCTAGAAAAGCAAATTACAAGTGCAGGGAAAGGATAGGGGGGAATCAATTCAAAGCATCTTAGTGCAGGGTGAGACATCAGAAGGCACTAGGGACAGTGCTAGAAAAGCGATTTACAAGTGCAGGGAAAGATTATTTGGGGATCCAAATAGCCATTAAACAGCTCTGTCATTCCATCAATTTATATCTCCAGAAAAATATACACGCACGTGTATATTTGACGTGATATATGTATATGTGGTAAAAGCATTTAGTGACGTATTTGAGTACAAAAAGAGAAATATATACGCAGTTCCTTGTTGCAGTTATTGGCGCTAAAAGAGTTTAGTGGCCTATTTCTGTACAAAAATAAAAATATATTTGTCACTTTTTAATTTGCTTTAAATTTATTTAATTCAAATAAAAGTATGTCAGACAGAGAAGTGGAAGGCCATGCACAGAGGAGTGGCAGAGGCCTTAATGTTTCTGGCGCAGGCAGAGGTCGCAGCAGAGTAAGGGGGCGTGTCAGCAGGAGTTGCAGTGAGAGGCTTGAGCTCCAAGTGTCATCTAGATTCTAGATTGGTTAACTCGGTCATCCACTTCATCCCAAGTGACATCAGACACCCCCAGCCAACAGCCAGAAGCAGACCCTGTGCCCTCACCTGTCCTCAACTTTCCTCTTTCCTCAGCCATAGAAGAATTGTATGCTGTGGGCTCAGCTCCACTATACAGCGAGGACGAGCTAGTAGAGGACAGTCAGCAGCTACTGCCCAGCCATGATCTGGAGGAGACATCCGCCGCTTTCTCCACTAGGCGGGCAGGTAGTGATAAGGATAGTGGCGTGGGAGGTGGTGTTGCTAGCGGTCAGGCTCCTGACCCAGAGACCGTTGAGGAGGACATCAGTGATGTGCAAACACTACTCAATGATGATGAAGCTGATCGCACTTGGGAGCCGGGTGAAGAAGGGGCTTTATCATCAACAGGAGAAGAGGGTGGCAGCTTGCCCGTGAGGCAGAGGTTGAGCCAGCAAGGTGGTAGCATGGCTGGTAGTCAGCAGGGTGGCAGCAGTGGGAGGTCGGGAGCCAAACGTGCCCGGGGTAGACCACCTGTTTTGCAGCAGCCTACCCGCCCGGGAAGTAGTGGTACAGGGGTTCACGGAGGCAGCGGCGGTAGCAGTCAGTGCGGAGTGTTGGGGGGAAAATCACCTACTCGGCGGTGTGGCAGTTTTTTGTGCCGAGCCGAGGTGGAGAGTCCCAAGCAGTCATTTCTTTGCAAAAAAGGCAGTACCAGCCCTGCACAAATATGTAGAAAAGAAGGTGGGCCAGTCCTTGAGCTTGTTGGTATGTGCCAAAGTGCACGGCAGCGCACAGCCACACCAGCAACTTGGCCAGGTGACACTGCTTCCACCTCCATGTTCTCACGCCACTGGTCCTGCGACAACGTCCGCCTCTGCCAGACATCATAAAAATGGCCAGGAAACTTTGCATGCACTTCAGCCACTCGTACACCGCAAAGCACACCCTCCTTGAGCTGCAGCGGCAGAACGACATCCTCCAACATAGGCTGATATGTGATGTTTCTACCCGTTGGAATTCCACCCTTCATATGTTGGACCGACTATACGAACAGAGAAAGTCTATCAACGAATTCTTGATGATCCAAGCAGATAGAAGTACTCCCATGTGTAACTTTGATGTCAGCCAGTGGCAGCTCATGCGTGACATCTGCCGTTTGCTCAGGCCCTTTGAGGAGGCCACGTTATTTGTCAGTCGCCAGGACTACGGGATAAACAATGTCATTCCACTACTTCATGTCCTGGAACAGATGCTGGTAAATCTGGCTGGTCAGGGGACTGGAGACGTGGACGTTGGATCAAAGGCAATGTATAGTGAAATGGGTGGTTTTTCTACTCAGGTGACAGGAGAGGAGGAGCAGGAGCAGCCAGAGGAGCAAGAGGGAGATGAGGAGGACGAGGCAGAGGACCCAGACACACCATGGCAGTATGCAGTGGAGATGGAAGCAGGGAGTCCCTCCGAGTCGCTTGCAGAAATGGCTCGCTGCATGCTCACTTGCTTGCGCAGTGACAGCCGTATTGTCACCATTCGGCAGAGGGATGACTTCTGGCTTTCCACCTTGTTGGACCCTTGCTACTGATCCAAAATGGGGGCCTTTTTTACACCTGCTGAGTGGGAGGACAAACTGAACTACTACAGAGACATCCTATGTAGTCAGTTGGCCTCTGCCTATCTGCGCCATCGTCCATCCTCTTGCAGGTCTGACCGGGGGGGGGCCCTCTGCACTCACGTTCCACTGCTATGGCTGCTGTGGAGGGGTGGGTTGGCAGGAGCAGTACCAGCTCCATCAGCAGCAGCCTGAGTCTAGAGTTGCTGATGAACAGCTTTCTACACCCGCATAGTGAAGAAACTACTCACCAGCAGCTAGACATAGAGCAGAACCTGAACCAGCAGGTGGTGGCATACTTGGCATGCACCCTGCCAGCCGTCATTGAAGATCCACTGGACTACTGGGCAGCCAAACTGGATTTGTGGCCGCAACTGGCCGAGTTTGCCCTGGAAAAGCTGTCCTGCCCGGCCAGTAGTGTGGCATCAGAGCGAGTGTTTAGTGCGACGGGGGCCATAGTTACCCCAAGAAGAATTCGCCTGTCCACCCAAAATGTGGAGAGACTGACCTTTGTCAAGATGAATCAGGCGTGGATCAGCCAGGATTTCCACCCACCAATGCCTGATGCATCTGACTAGATGATCCATGACGCCTAACCCAAACCTTGACAAAAGAGACCGGTTTCTTCTGTCTACCTGCCTTAGCTACTACTCTGATGCTGCCACCCGCCTGATGCCACACATCAGATGCCAAGTGCTACTTCTTTCACCCACCTTCGTCAGCGGGTACTGGTATTGCCACCCACCACCCCAGTTTGTCACCGGGTCACTTTGTGGTCTCCTGATGCTGCTGCTGCCATCTCCACACTATGTCAACTTGCGGCTCTGTCGTCTCCTGATGCTGCTGCTGCCATCTCCACACTATGTCATCTTGGCGCTCTGTGGTCTACTGAAGCTACTGCTGCCATCTCCACACTATGTCATCTTGCCGCTCTGTGGTCTTCTGATGCTGCCATCTCCACACTGTGCCATCTTGCCGCTCTGTGGTCTCCTGATGCTGCTGCTGCCAT
>NC_092858.1:105346763-105360664 GCF_032062135.1 Pyxicephalus adspersus
CCATCTCCACACTATGTCACCTTGCTGCTCTGTAGTCTCCTGATGCTGCTGCCACCTCCACACTCTGTCATTGTGCCACTCTGTGGCCTCCTGATGCTGCTGCCACCTTCACACTATGTTCTTGTGCCACTCTGTGGCCTACTGATGCTGCTGCCACCTCCAGCCTCTATCATTGTGCCACTCTGTGGCCTACTCATGCTGCTGCCACCTCTAGACTCTGTCATTGTGCCACTCTGTGGCCTCCTGATTCTGCTGCCACCTCCACACTCTGTCATTGTGCCACTCTGTGGCCTCCAGATGCTGCCGCCACCTCCAGACTCTGTCATTGTGCCACTCTGTAGCCTCCTGATGCTGTCTCCACCTCCAGACTCTGTCATTGTGGCACTCGGTGGTCCTTGGCTCCTTGCCAAGAGACAACAGTATGCATGCACTCCTCCAACTGCAAAGAACCTGAATGTGCTGAATGAACCCAGCTCATGTTCCCTATTAGTGGGTGAACAATCCAACGCTTGGTGAATTCTGCTTTACAATGATAGTAAGAGCCAACATGGGAGGATCAAAAAGCGATGTCGCTATGAACGCTTGACCACCACAAGCCAGTTATCTGTCATTGTGCCACTCTGTAGCCTCCTGATGCTGCTGCCACCTCCACACTATGTCCTTGTGCCACTCTGTGACCAGTTATCCCTGTGGTAAATTTTCTGACACCTCCTGCTCCTAACCCAAAAATGAGAAATGATTAAGAGGCCCCAGTTTCACAGTCTGTATTCATTCTTAAAATCCTGATGCTGCTGCCACCTCCAGACTCTGCCATTGTGCCACTCTGTGGCCAGTTATCCTGTGGTAAATTTTCTGACACCTCCTGCTCCTAACCCAAAAATAGGAAGGATTAAGAGGCCCCACTTTCACGGTCTGTGTTCATTCTTAAAATCCTGATGCTGCTGCCACCTCCACACTGTTATTGTGCCATTCTGTGGCCTCCTGATGCTGCCACCACCTCCAGACTCTGTCATTGGGCCCCTCTGTGGTTTCCTCATGCTGCTTCCACCTCACCACTATGCCATTGTGCCACTCTGTGGACTTCTCAAGCTGTTCTCCCACCCTCCCCACTCCATGACTGGGCCACTATTTTGCCTTTTTGGCCTGGATGACATCACTATTTATTTGACCCTTCTTTTGATCTGTCAGAAGGAAGGAAAAAAGAGACGCACAATGGATCCTGTCTGTGAAGCAGCTGTAAGGCCTGTATGGTCCCATCAGAATTGGCTTATGATTTGGTAGCCAAAAGCAGGAGTGGGTACAAAACACAGAAGACATGCAAATATTCCATTCACGTGTCATCTCTGTTTTGGATCCACTCCTGGCATTAGCAATACTGATGAATTATTGAGCAAATGCTGACTGGGTGAAGGCAGATGCTCCACAGACAGGAGCCGTTTTTTGTGGGTTATTGTTCTGATGGATCAGAGGAAGGGCAAAATAATCTGTGACGTCGACACAAGCTTAGTGCTGACGCTCTCTCCTCTGTCGGGGGGCTCTACTTGTATAAGTGGTTATATGAACCGGTTCTGTAGGCATCTTTGTGGAATCAGATGACAAGGGTGTAAAAGGAGTGCGCTTCTTCTTGGCGTTAACATGGATCTGTAAGGACCTGCAAGTTCATACTTGAGTTATTTGGTCAGTTTTGGCCCCGTGACTGCCCAAATAAGTGAAGTGTGCAGTGATTCCAATAGCGACGCCTGTCATCTGCATGTCATACTGACTCACAGTGTTATTTCACTACCACAGCAGACTCCCTATGCGTGTTACTGCAAGGCACAGTGTTCTACACCACTATCAAGGCTCTCTGCAGACCGGAAATAGACGTTTTTTAACACAATTAGCCGCAAATAAATTTGAATCGAAGCAAATCTTTTCTAAAAATTCGGCAAACTGGCCGAATCGAATTTTTGAGAAAATCGCTCATCTCTAATTATTAGTACTTCTTGCAGCTGCATTTGATAATTAGAATAATAATCAGACAGTATAAGGTAGATAAGGGTACGAGTGATCCTACTGGAACTGCACCTCAAGTGAGTGGTTGTCAACTAACTTGATAGGAGGGCATTTAGTGTAGACCTTAAAGAACTAATTATGATATTCAGTGAATGTAATGCTATAGAAAGCTGTCAGTGTTTGCTGGGATGCAACAGAAAATGATCAGTGGCCTACAATTATACTACAGGAGTCATTAGGAAGTGGCGATAATCATAGATCCAAACAGTCATAGACTAGAGACATGATATATAAAAATGGTGGGGATCACAGCTATTACAGCTCTTTCACAAGTCAGTGATTTTATGTTTGTGCTTCTTATAGACTTTTAAAGTTATTAGCTGGTGAGGGAGGACCTTAGTTTTGTATTCAAAATTGATTGTGAGACTATGCTCCTGATTGGTGAAAATAGAATGTGCGTAAGAGTTTTACATGTTGTTAAAAGTTAAAGGGGAACTATTCTCAAAAACTAGTCTTTCAATTATTAATCTATTCTCACTTATTTGCACTAAAATGTCAGTCTTCCCTGGTGGCACTGACTGGGTCAGCTTGTATCCATGAAAAATATAATGATTTATGAAGAGTTTAGAAGTGGCCAGCTTGTGACTGGCAACTTTACGTTTTCTTCCTCTCCTGACCTTCTCCTCCACCCACTCTCCGTCCCTCACTAGCTGGAGCCCTCTGCATGAAGCTGAGAAGAAGCAGGAAGCAGCTGCAGACAGAGCAGTTGCACTTGAGTGACATGGGAGTCCCAGGCAGAAGGAAAAAAAATCTGCATAATTAGGGCAGTGGGAGTGGATTAGAAACACTTCCACCAAGAATGGCATTTCCCAGATTGCAGTTCACCGCCTAGGCAATGAAGAGACCTGGGGGTATGGCCAGAACTCGTTTTTAATGTTTAAAGGTCAAAGCAAGCTGAAAAAAAAGTATTCAGATGATTATAACTTTGGCTTATGTTATCTATAAGCCAAAGTTGATTTTGTTGAGTATAGGTATGCTTTATTAAGTTCATTAAATATGATATATCCTTGTGTATTCATTGAATTAACATTTCTTTTGTAGGTGGAATGCTGGTTTTCTTACTATAAAACCAAACCATTAACTACCAGAAGACAGTCTAAAAAAATTAGGTAAGTTCTGTAAGCACCAGAACAGATCACTGAGGGATGCACAGCAGGGATCAAAGGACTGCATGCAACTCCTGGCATTCCTGGCATTTGAGTGAAATACAGCCAGTCTTTACATCAACCCAAAATAGCAGTGATGCAGAGATTAGCAGGTTTGAAAGTTTTTACTGGGGCTATTGTTTTTTGGTTATTTGTTGAAAATAAAGTCAGATCAAATTTTAAAACAATTATGTAGATTTGAAGCTACAGCTCTCTGATTCATTTAAGCATTTTGTTTAGAAATACTATTCACTTTGGGATGTTCCCATATACTGTAAACAGCAATAAACATCTACAGATTTTTAACCTTTTCATCCACTGCAAAACTAAAAAAATGTTCCTATTGCTGGTCTTCTTTGAAATATATCTAAAGCCCACTTTTTCATTTTAGTTAAAGTAGTGGAGAATTTAAAACTGCTGTTTCCAATATTATCTTAGAGAGATTTCCTTTCACTTTCTGTCCTGTAGACTCAACAGGATATGTAAGTATATCTTTCCAGTGTGAAGGATATTCCTATTTAGACAGCTGTCAGGGGAACTAGAATTGAAAGATCCCCCCTTTATTTCTGTTATGGTGGCAAGCCAAAATTTTGTATGAATGTTTCAGTGACAGTGGTGCCTGGGTTTACGACAGTATCTTGTTACAGAATTTTCAGGTTATTTGAGTAAATTTGAATTATTCAGGTTATTCGGTAAATTTAAATTTTGTTTCCGAAACCGAAAGGTGCTTCAGGATATGAAAGGCGGGTTACAACATGTATGCGCTTGGCTCGGCTCGTCTTGCTCCACTCAGCGTCAAGTTATTCAGGCTACCACAGCCTCAGTCTGCTTAGGTGCATTGCCTAGTAAACATCTCTGACCGCATCTCTAATGATTTCTGCGCTGTTTTGCGATTGTGTTTTTTTAAATGAATTTTTGTTACATTTTTTGTGTGTGCTTTATACAATATAAATCATAATCCCCCATGGGTCCCGTTACAGAAAGTTACCGAAAAGGAGCCAGGGAAGAAGAAACGCTTGAGAATTACACTGGAGACGAAGAAGGAGATCATCACTAAGCATGAGGCTGGGATGATGGTTGATCTCGCCTGCCATTTCGGGAAATCGACATCGACCATCGGTACAATATTGGCTAGTAGGGACGCCATTAAGAAAGCTGGCATAGTTAAGGGTGTTGCTGTAATGACGAAAAAATGCCCTCAAGTTATGGAAGATGTTGAGAAGCTCTTGCTCATTTGGATAAGTGAGAAGCAGTTGGCTGGTGATAACATCTCAGAGGCCATTATGTGCGCAAAGGCTAAGCAGCTGCACACCGATCTTGTGAAGAAGACCCCTGGAACCACTGAAGAGGATCTTGAGGTAGTTAAAGCCAGTAGATGCTGGTTTCAGAAGTTTAAACTTCGCACTGGTATCCATAGCATTGTGAGACATGGTAAGGCTGCTAGCTCGGACAAAGCAGCAGCTGAACGATACGATAAGAAATTCAAACACTTTGTGGACAGTGAGGGGTATGAACCTCAACAAGTTTTTAACTGTGATGAGACCGGCCTCTTCTGGAAGAAAATGCTGAAAAGAACCCACATAATGGAAGAAGAAAAGACTTTACCTGGACACAAGCCTATGAAAGACATGCTAACTCTTGTGTTGTGCAGTAACGCAAGTGGTGACTGTTAAATTAGTCCCTTGCTTGTGTAAAATGCTGAAAATTCAAGGGTTTTTCAAAAATATAAAGTGCAAAAGCAAACGCTGACCGACAGTTATGTGGAGGGCTAACAGCAGAACGTGGGTCACGTTCAGTCAAGGCAGTTTTTCACTGAGTGGGTGAATGAGGTCGTGGGCCCATGAATTAAAAATTGGAGCAAGGGTTACCACTCAGGGCTGTGCTTATTCTCAATAATGCTCCTACTCATCCTCCAATCTACATTTCTTCCACCCAACACCACTCCTCACATCCAGCCTATGAATCAGCAAGTCATTGCTAATTTCATGAAACTCTACACAAAGTCACTTTTCCACCAGTGCTTCGAAGTGACTTCAGACACTGAGCTAACCCTCAAAAAATTTTGGAAAGGCCATTTCAATATTTTTAGCTGTATCAAGCTAATTGATAAAGCTTGGAATGTAGTGTCTCAGAGGACACTGAACTCTATTTGGAGAAATCTGTGGCCTGATTGCGTTCCAGGATGGGACTTTGAGGGGTCTGAGAATGAACCTGATGCACCTATCTATGTAAATTTATTTTCTATATGTTAAATTGTATTTAAAATAAATGTTTATTTTTTTGGTTATAGGAACGGATTATTTATATTTCCTTTATTTCTTAATGGGAATATTTAATCCCAGTTACCAAATTTCAGATTACGAAATGCTTTTTGAAACCAATAATTCCGTAAACCAAGGCACTACTGTATACCAAGATAAATCACTATACTGTATCAGTGTAAATATAGTACTGAAATACTGTACAACAGCACAATCAAATTTATTTCATACAAATTTATTAAAACATATATTAAATGACACTCTTTGTCCTCTAGAATATACATTTTTTACATGGCCAACATTCCTATACCTTACCTTTCTGCTTTCAGTATATTTAGAGAGTTTTCCTAGGATACCTTTTATTGTCTTCAGAAACCCACAATTTATTTTGAATACCTAGTGATCTGATTTCATTGTCACAGCTCTTTCATTGTCCTATTCTTTGTGACTCCTGAATGCCGAAAGTGTTCCATCAGGTTTATATTTCTTAAGTGCCTTTTTTCTTATTTATTGTTTTGATAACACTAGATATAAACCACACAATTTTTTTTTAGTCTTTTATAATAGATGCCTATAGTAATAATTTGTGTAATGTGGTTACATAAAAAATGAAGAGATTGAAAAATGATTTGAAATGCTCCTATTTGTGTTCTATGTATTTTCGTAATAGTATTTTCTACCAGTTTGCATCATAATGTGCAGCCCTATTATGTGGAAAATACATCTTTGAACAGGAATGTATACAGTTTTTTTCCATAAATTTGTGTTGTGTATTGTGTTCAGGCTTTAAAAAATCTTAGGGCAAACATGCACATTCAGACTCCTATACATAAAAGTGGTTATTTTTAAAATAAAGATTTTTTACAATGTAAAAATAAATAGCAATGTAAAAACAAGTTTATCAAGATTAAAAAGGTAAAATGACTTTGATAAAAAACACTATAGTTTTACTTTTAACAAAGCCTGTATTGGCTGTATTTCATACTAATTTTCCAGCCTTTAATTCTTGACTCACTGCACTGCATGGTTTATTGTATCGCACTGCATGGTTTATTGTATCACACCACTTTACCTAGTTTTTTTGGGACTATTGCTATTTGGTCACATGATATCCTGAAGCCAAAGCAGGTAAATTCTGGAAAACTCTCCACTGCCAGACATTGCTTGCAAGTCTGAACTGGGCTATAATGTGGTCCATATGGCCCACTTTTAGATCAGTGATGTCATCCTTTCTAACTTCCAAGCACAGGTTTCCTGTTACTGGCATGAAAACCATATTTGTTTGAAGGCAGACCAATTAATGCCTTCTGTTTTAGTAAGCAGTACTGTATTTTGCTGACTCTTTACAGATTCTCCATTGTACACATTTTAGTTTTTATGATTCACACACATTTTGACAAATGCACAATGCATACACAGGAATGCATCCCCTTTACTGGTTGTAGGTCCTTCAAAGTACAGTTATTTCTACAGTATACACAGTGTGCTCTGTAAATGCCTATTGTATTAAGCTGCGTACACACGGCAAATTTTTCTCGCCCGATAATCGGTATCGGCCAATTATCGGGCGAAAATCTGCCGTGTGTACAGTCGGTCGTCGTCCATCGTCCGATGACCGTCCTGGCGGATCCATGGACGATGGACGACGACCGATCCTAATGAAAGGGAAGGGGAGAGGGCGCAGCAGGGTGCCGCTCCGTCGCTCTCCCCCTCCCCTCTCCATAGAGCATGAACGGTGCTGTATGTACAGCATCGTTCATGCATCGTGCAGTCTTTTCTCGTTGGAAAGGATCGTGAAAGATCCTTTCCAACGAGAAAAATTGCAGGTGTGTACGCAGCTTTAGAGCTTGTTTGATCTCCATTGTCAACCTAGCTCTCCTGCCTGACCTGCTGTTGGAGTGCGCAACATAAATGATATAAAATCAGCACTTATGCATATTCCATTTCAAATGATGGGTTCAATGTGACTGTTGGTGAGCCTTAATGGGGGTGCCTTTGAAATGTCAATGCGGACAAATCTAACAGGATGGCTCCAGCTGGGGTTTGGATCCAAAGGAACTGGAAGGAAAGATAACAGGTCCTTGAACAGGAAGATCACACCATACCAGGTGTGAAGTATGGGGGTTGTGCATGGAAGCATCTACTTCAAAGACTTCTCCAATCATCCTGCCTGGTGTATAAACATACCTGCTATCTGATGACCCCTAAAGGAGGTATGTTGCTTAACCTGTTTCATTTTATGTTACATTGTCCTGACCTGTGCTCCAAAACTTTGTGTTGCATTTATTATGCTTAAAAGACGTGAATGATGTGCCTTATATGATGCTGTACAATACATATAGCCCTGACTATTTATTTTTAGACGCTGTTGTAGGTTACATATTCCTGACTTATGTGCCAGGCAAATAGCTGTTCTGCTCTGCAGCCTGTGCATCCCCGGCATCCTTTTGGATGTGAATGGTTCCTCTGCATCCTCTGCTCTGGGACTGTGCAGCTGAAGGGGATTGTGCTGAGACTATGGGTATGTACACACATGCAATAATTGTCGTTAGAAAGGTTCTTTCATGATTGTTTCCAAAGACAAACGACTGCACGATGCATGAACGAGTGCTGTACATACAGCACCATTCTGCTCGATGGAGAGGGGAGGGGGGAGAACGACGGAGCGGCACCCCGCTGCGCTCTCCCCTCCTTCACTTCCATTAGGAATGTTCGTCGTCCATTATCCATGGACCTGCCAGGACAGTTGCTGGGACAATGGGCACTGTACACATGCAAGATTCCCATCGGATATTCTGAGCTGATACCCAGACGAGAACCATTGCACGTATGTACCTAGCCAAATAAGCAGAGTAGTTCCTGATTCAGTCCTGCTCTTCCATTGGCTGCTGGGGCTTTATAGCCTTTCTGCTCCCATTGCTCTATGCCTGTTGTAGCGTTAGCTGAGCTAATCTGTGCTGGAGAGATTCTTATATGTTTTTCTGT
This sequence comes from Pyxicephalus adspersus, assembly GCF_032062135.1. Classification (NCBI taxonomy): domain Eukaryota; kingdom Metazoa; phylum Chordata; class Amphibia; order Anura; family Pyxicephalidae; genus Pyxicephalus; species Pyxicephalus adspersus. The sequence continues at coordinate 105,355,210 of NC_092858.1, forward strand.
TGCTGACATTTGCCTGTTCCCTGACATTTCGTTTGTACTCAGCCTGGACTGACCATTGCTTGTGACCCCAACTCTGCTTGTGCACACTCCCTTGTATGTTGTTTGGTGGACTGATCTCCTGTGCTTGACTTCGGCTTGTTTTCTGGATTACCTGGTAACTCATGTACTGTTTATCTGTGGGCTTCTGGTCTGCTGCCGGCCCATCTCCAGACACCATCCTCTGAATACCAAGTCCTGGGGGCAACCGAGTGCTGGGAGATGCAACCTGTCTCCTGAGGCTGAGCAGGGGCTTACTTAAGGTGAAGATTGCGGTGTTGGATTGGGGGACTGGTGTCTGGTGAATACTGATGCTGACCAGGGCCTTACAATTGTCCTAACAGTTGCTGACTGTTTTTTTAAGGTATATGTATACAGACAGGATATGTAATAGAAAAGTTCATTTTTTTAAAATGACAGTGTCTGTGAGACTGGTGCTGTAATTAACCTCCTGGGCGGTTACTCCAAGCCTAGTTCGGAGTAAAAAAACTTGCTGAAAGCGTTTTACCCAAACTAGGCTCGGGGTAGCTAAAAATAGAATTAGGTGTTGCATACCTGGTGCCGCTGGCATCCTCCAGTGTGTTGTCATCGGATCCCATCCTCCGGCAGAGTTCTCCAGCGCCAATGCCCGTCTTCTCAGTCAGATCCCTGTCTTCTCCTTCCCTCAGTGTATGCGTACGCGTCCCTCTGCGATTCCTGTTCATGTCGGTGCATGCGCCCGTCGACGTGGCGGGAAATTCAAAACTTTGTATTGGATTCAATATAAACTCCTGTATCCAATCCAATACAAAATAAACACAAAATAAATACACAATCACAGTTTTAAAAACTGCCAGTTAATCCCTGGATTGCTAGTGTGTAACACTGTGTCTGCTGCCTGCTGTTACTTTTGCTGATCTTTGTCTAATTTTGACCATTTTTTGCCTGCCGCCTGCCTTGACCTCTGCCTGTACTCCGACATCTCTGCCTGCCGCCTGCCCTGATCTCTGTCTGGACCCGGAGATCATCGTCTGCCCGACCCCTGCTCCAAGCTCCAGAAGGCGTCTATCCACCCAAGATGTGTTGGAACATTTCTCAGACAGCAAGAGCGATCTGGAGTCACTTGTGGAGTCCACTGATAGTGATGGAGCGTCTAGAGACCTCTTATCGGACTCTGAGATCGAGACCCTTAGTGACAGCGACTGTATGGAGGTTAGTGATGTGTGCACCTGGTGCGCGATTGACACTCGTCAGGCCCAGCCTGTACCCCCTAGGTTTCAATTTACTGGGGCGACTGGCCCGAAGGTGCACTGTGAGCACAACCCCCTGGCTTACCTGGAGCTATTTCTGAATGGCATAGCCATGCAGAAAATAGTTGAAGAAACAAACAGATATGCAGCGCAACAGCTGGCTGCTCCACATGCAAGATTGTTCAGAACCAGAAAGTGGGAACCTGTCACCCAAAAGGATATTTGTTTTTTTCTGGGCCTTGTTATTCTCCAGAGGGTGGTAGGGGAAACCCCTGCAGAAGTGGTACTGGTCCATCAACAAACTGCTTGCCACCCCTTTTTTTGGCACGGTTATGCCTAAATATCGATTTGGCCTGATCATGAAATTTTTACATTTTACCAACTATGAAGATTTTGATGAGACCACCCATCCTGCCCCCAAGCTCCAAAAATTTGGGAGGTTTATAAAATGATTATAAACAACTTCAAAACCTGCAATGTGCCAGAAAGGGACATTAGTGTGGATGAAAGTCTGATGACATATAAAGGGAGATTTAGAATCTAGATATATCCGGAACTCTGTCATATATACAGGCAAAGACCTCAGATTTAGTTCCTTTGGAGTGGCAACGTCTTCTGTCTTGTCTCTTCTGTCTTGTCTCTTTGCTGAACCAAGGGTATTGTCTTACTACAAACAATTTTTTTACATCCCCTGAGCTTTACGAGAACCATTAGGGCTAACCGGCGAAAATTGCCAGCCAATTTCACTGCACAAAAGCTCAAGCATGGGAATAAAGTTGCCTGGCAGAAAGGAAAGATGATGGCTCTCTGATGGCATGATAACAAGGATGTCTGCATGATGACCTGCTGAACACCGCCACTGTTCAAACCAGAACAAGAAGTGGGAAAGACGTTCAGAACCCCTAGGTAGTTATCGACTACAACCACACAATGGGGGGTGTCAACAGAGCTGACCAGGCCGTGACTTTCCATCCAGCTGTCAGAAAGCAACAGAGAAAGTACTATAAAAAAATATTTTGCCATCTATTGGAACAGTGTCTGTGTAATGCGTACATTCTATTCAAAAAACAAAATGACAGGCCTGTACCCCACTCTGAATTCATATGGAAAACCTGTGAAGATATATATGTGTGAAACACCTAACACCAGAAGAGGATGCAAATCAACATCAACTTGGACGATGTGTTTTATACACGGTAAACCCGCTATGCCAGAGTGGTCGTCATTTTCCGGAGTACATTCCACCAACCCTAAGAAAGAAAAATAACACAAGAATGTGGTGTGTGTGCTGCTTCAAGAGAGGGGAGGACAGGAAAAAAATCTGTAAGGAAACCCGTCTCTCCTGCCCCGAATGTGACATTGGACTCTGTGCTGCCCCGTTTTAAAATTTACCACACTAGGGAGGTGTTTTAGAAAAATAAAGTACTATACAGTATGCAGAATTATTGCATTTTCAGTATATTTTGATTTATTTATGCATTCTTGTTTAAGCTGATTTTTGTGTTTTTTCATTTAATATTATTATTGAATTTTTTTTTTTTTACATGATTGTGTGTTTCAAACTTTATTATATTCAGGATATCTACTAGACCCTTGTTTAGACATATTTCGGTAAGTTACAGGCCTACAATAAAAAAAAAAAATCATGAAAAACAGTGTACTGCTTTTGGTACAGAAATCCAGATATTAGTGAAACGCCCAGGAGGTTAATGCAAATTTTGTGGGTACAGTGTAAAAATAAAACAAGTTCCGGCTGTATGATTTTCCTCTTTTATGTCAATGTAACTGTTAAATAAGTTTTGGCCACAGCCACCTTTTGCCACAGCAAAATAGAAGTGAGCTGCTTCAGTGTGCCCAAGTGTGCAGAGGGACTTTAATCCCCTTTAAACTCTTTTGTGCTCCCCTGATGCCTCCTGCCTGAGATAGCACTGGAAGTTATCTTAAAGTGTACCTAAACTAAGGAATTTCACTTTACATATCAACCCCTGGGGTTGGGTTTTTTTTAAGTGCAACTCTCTTTAAAAAAAAAAGTGCAGCACCGCCCCAAAAGAATGGGAGCGCAAAGCCTCCTGGGGTGCCTGACGTAGGTTCTTGGGTACTCCTTCGTGCGCAGGAGCCTTTTCGTGGAAAAAAAAATTTGCTGATCTCATGCGGCGTTTTTTTTCCCAACCTACATCACCCAATCTCACGCCTGGGTCAGGTGATGTAGAAAGAAGAACAGGAAGTAGAAACAAAGATGGCCTTGCCTGGCGCGCTGGTTCGCGGACGGATGCCATGACAACGCAGGACCCGACGGAGACCTCCGGATAGATCAGACTGCCCTGCGGGATTGAAGGTAAGTGTGTTTTTTTTTTGTTTTAGGCACTTTTGGCTTTAGTTTCTTTTTAAGCACATATTTTTTATAGCATGCACATACACATACACATTTTATAGCATGTATATACAAAATTTATTCATATAGCAATTATATCTGTCCCTTAACTGGTTCTTATGATTTAACCCAATTGACCTATTCAAGATAATATTGTATGTGATGTGCTTTTCTTAAATATAGTTTACTTCCCAGCATTACTTGTTTCCTTTTTCTTTCACAAAACGTCATTCTGTTACTCAGAGACAAATCACCCAGGCACATCTGTTACAGCTGAACTCCAGATGGCGATCTTACATCACTTATTCAAAAGCCCACTGTATTTTCCCACTAATTTTCTTTTTCATTTTTTTATCCATGAGCCCTAGGTTTATGATTTAAAGTTTTCCAAAACAGCTTCCCTCTTTACACCACATTGCTAGTGGTGGGGTGTTTTCTTCAAGACAGGGGGCAGTAGCAGGATGTAGGGACCATTGAAATGAGATCAGTGAAACAATCTGAACCAGATTCTATTCATCTTTTATAGTAAACATAATAGTAAGCTATGGGAATGTGTATAGAGAAATCACTGATGTGCTCAATTTTATTTTCCACCTCAATGTGGAAAAATTACATAGAGCCTGAAAGATTATTATAGAAAACACCCAAACTTATTTTAAAGTTACCTGCTTTATTGCAATTTTTTAATTATACTCACCCATTCTTGCTCTGTGACAGGCACTGCCATTTTCACTGCTAGTCTCCTTCCAGGTTCCGGATTCTAAGCCATATTGATTGCCCAGGTCAGAATGATGTAACTCCTCCCCATGTGCATCAGAATTTATAAATTCACAGTGGTATGTTGGGGTGCCTAGATTTATTATATTAAATATTTATTTTTATTACAAGAGGGACCTCACCTGTCCTTTCTTGCAACGTTTTTAAAATATGTTTATTTTTGTAAGTATATATGGCTTTTTGGATTTTTTTTATTTTAATCTTTGTTTAACTGTAAGTGTATATACCACATTCATTCTAATATCCACACTGGTAATTGCATGTTTCTGTCACAGTCTTCCTTAGAACTAAGTTGGATAAATAATTTAATGAATTACAAGATCTAACATTTTTAATGAATTATTAGGTTTTTTTTGTTTAATGGTTCTTTGCAATGCATATTTTTTTTCACTTAATAAAATATAGCTTATTGAATATTATTGAGATCATACAATCTTTGAAGCAAAACTTGACCATGAGGTAGTTTATCTAATTTTGAATTATTATTTTACTATGTTTTAATGGATTTATTAAATATCCTTTTTAAAGTGACAATGATAAAATTTGCTTTTTATTTCAGTCATGTCATCATAATTATGAAACTGTAAAATTAATTTTTCTTTGATTTATGGAAGGATTTTTGTAAATGTATGTAGGATTTATGTAATACAAGTGAATGTATGAACATTCTTTAATACAGCTAAAGTGGACTCTTTTTTAAAACCAATATGACTATTTGTAGTACCGTGTTTCCCCGATGATAAGGCATCCCCATCAAATAAGCCACTCCCCGATTTTTGCTCAAACAATTAAAATAAAGCACCCCCCGCAAATAAGACATCCTCCGATACCTGATACTGTGTGACTCCTCGATGCTGGCTGCAGTGCAGAGGGAAACTGAAACTAACTTCAAAGGACAAGCAAGCTGCTGATCCCTGCCCTAACAGAGTCTGTTATTCCGGCGAGTCAGTGATCAGAAGGGGACAATCAATGGCACATACGGTAGTGATCAGAAGGGGACAATCAATGGCACATACGGTAGTGATCAGAAGGGGACAATCAA